>NW_026799996.1:0-69279 GCF_032191835.1 Heteronotia binoei
AGAGTCCAGGACACACTTATGTTCGGGTGAAAATTGGGGTTTGGTTTAGGGTTGGGTAAGATGTATTTTTGATATCACACTGAATGGTATACTCTTGATGGGGAAAATTTTTGGATGTTTTTCCATTCTCCATTAAAACCTATGGGAATCATTACAGTGAAAGGCAGCCCACGGCTAGGGGGATGGAGTGTCTCCTGTGCTCCGAAGGACCGAAGCAATAAAACGGTCTCCAATAATCCGGCGTTTTAAGGGTTAAGTAACCCTGAAGGGTAACTTAACCCTTAAAACGTTGGATTTCAGGAGAAAATTGGAATCCACTGCTGGGCGCATTTTTGGCACTCCCGGGAAAGGCAGCCCTTCTGCGACGCCCACGAGCGAAGGAATGCGACGGTCTGCAAAATTCTGTCATGTTCTGGGTTGAGTCATCCTGAAAGTTTATCTTCCTGAGAGGTATACTGTCGATAGGGAAAATTTCTGGAAGTCTTTCAGTTCTCCATTATAGCCTATGGGATTCATTGGAATGGGTTAGGGTTAGGGTTAGAGTCCAGGACACACTTATGTTCGGGTGAAAATTGGGGTTTGGTTTAGGGTTGGGTAAGATGTATTTTTGATATCACACTGAATGGTATACTCTTGATGGGGAAAATTTTTGGATGTTTTTCCATTCTCCATTAAAACCTATGGGAATCATTACAGTGAAAGGCAGCCCACGGCTAGGGGGATGGAGTGTCTCCTGTGCTCCGAAGGACCGAAGCAATAAAACGGTCTCCAATAATCCGGCGTTTTAAGGGTTAAGTAACCCTGAAGGGTAACTTAACCCTTAAAACGTTGGATTTCAGGAGAAAATTGGAATCCACTGCTGGGCGCATTTTTGGCACTCCCGGGAAAGGCAGCCCTTCTGCGACGCCCACGAGCGAAGGAATGCGACGGTCTGCAAAATTCTGTCATGTTCTGGGTTGAGTCATCCTGAAAGTTTATCTTCCTGAGAGGTATACTGTCGATAGGGAAAATTTTTGGAAGTCTTTCCGTTCTCCATTATAGCCTATGGGATTCATTGGAATGGGTTAGGGTTAGGGTTAGAGTCCAGGACACACTTATGTTCGGGTGAAAATTGGGGTTTGGTTTAGGGTTGGGTAAGATGTATTTTTGATATCACACTGAATGGTATACTCTTGATGGGGAAAATTTTTTGGATGTTTTTCCATTCTCCATTAAAACCTATGGGAATCATTACAGTGAAAGGCAGCCCACGGCTAGGGGGATGGAGTGTCTCCTGTGCTCCGAAGGACCGAAGCAATAAAACGGTCTCCAATAATCCGGCGTTTTAAGGGTTAAGTAACCCTGAAGGGTAACTTAACCCTTAAAACGTTGGATTTCAGGAGAAAATTGGAATCCACTGCTGGGCGCATTTTTGGCACTCCCGGGAAAGGCAGCCCTTCTGCGACGCCCACGAGCGAAGGAATGCGACGGTCTGCAAAATTCTGTCATGTTCTGGGTTGAGTCATCCTGAAAGTTTATCTTCCTGAGAGGTATACTGTCGATAGGGAAAATTTCTGGAAGTCTTTCCGTTCTCCATTATAGCCTATGGGATTCATTGGAATGGGTTAGGGTTAGGGTTAGAGTCCAGGACACACTTATGTTCGGAGTGAAAATTGGGGTTTGGTTTAGGGTTGGGTAAGATGTATTTTTGATATCACACTGAATGGTATACTCTTGATGGGGAAGATTTTTGGATGTTTTTCCATTCTCCATTAAAACCTATGGGAATCATTACAGTGAAAGGCAGCCCACAGGCTAGGGGGATGGAGTGTCTCCTGTGCTCCGAAGGACCGAAGCAATAAAACGGTCTCCAATAATCCGGCGTTTTAAGGGTTAAGTAACCCTGAAGGGTAACTTAACCCTTAAAACGTTGGATTTCAGGAGAAAATTGGAATCCACTGCTGGGCGCATTTTTGGCACTCCCGGGAAAGGCAGCCCTTCTGCGACGCCCACGAGCGAAGGAATGCGACGGTCTGCAAAATTCTGTCATGTTCTGGGTTGAGTCATCCTGAAAGTTTATCTTCCTGAGAGGTATACTGTCGATAGGGAAATATTTCTGGAAGTCTTTCCGTTCTCCATTATAGCCTATGGGATTCATTGGAATGGGTTAGGGTTAGGGTTAGAGTCCAGGACACACTTATGTTCGGGTGAAAATTGGGGTTTGGTTTAGGGTTGGGTAAGATGTATTTTTGATATCACACTGAATGGTATACTCTTGATGGGGAAAATTTTTGGATGTTTTTCCATTCTCCATTAAAACCTATGGGAATCATTACAGTGAAAGGCAGCCCACGGCTAGGGGATGGAGTGTCTCCTGTGCTCCGAAGGACCGAAGCAATAAAACGGTCTCCAATAATCCGGCGTTTTAAGGTTAAGTAACCCTGAAGGGTAACTTAACCCTTAAAACGTTGGATTTCAGGAGAAAATTGGAATCCACTGCTGGGCGCATTTTTGGCACTCCCGGGAAAGGCAGCCCTTCTGCGACGCCCACGAGCGAAGGAATGCGACGGTCTGCAAATTCTGTCATGTTCTGGGTTGAGTCATCCTGAAAGTTTATCTTCCTGAGAGGTATACTGTCGATAGGGAAAATTTCTGGAAGTCTTTCCGTTCTCCATTATAGCCTATGGGATTCATTGGAATGGGTTAGGGTTAGGGTTAGAGTCCAGGACACACTTATGTTCGGGTGAAAATTGGGGTTTGGTTTAGGGTTGGGTAAGATGTATTTTTGATATCACACTGAATGGTATACTCTTGATGGGGAAAATTTTTGGATGTTTTTCCATTCTCCATTAAAACCTATGGGAATCATTACAGTGAAAGGCAGCCCACGGCTAGGGGGATGGAGTGTCTCCTGTGCTCCGAAGGACCGAAGCAATAAAACGGTCTCCAATAATCCGGCGTTTTAAGGGTTAAGTAACCCTGAAGGGTAACTTAACCCCTTAAAACGTTGGATTTCAGGAGAAAATTGGAATCCACTGCTGGGCGCATTTTTGGCACTTCCCGGGAAAGGCAGCCCTTCTGCGACGCCCACGAGCGAAGGAATGCGACGGTCTGCAAAATTCTGTCATGTTCTGGGTTGAGTCATCCTGAAAGTTTATCTTCCTGAGAGGTATACTGTCGATAGGGAAAATTTCTGGAAGTCTTTCCGTTCTCCATTATAGCCTATGGGATTCATTGGAATGGGTTAGGGTTAGGGTTAGAGTCCAGGACACACTTATGTTCGGGTGAAAATTGGGGTTTGGTTTAGGGTTGGGTAAGATGTATTTTTGATATCACACTGAATGGTATACTCTTGATGGGGAAAATTTTTGGATGTTTTTCCATTCTCCATTAAAACCTATGGGAATCATTACAGTGAAAGGCAGCCACGGCTAGGGGGATGGAGTGTCTCCTGTGCTCCGAAGGACCGAAGCAATAAAACGGTCTCCAATAATCCGGCGTTTTAAGGGTTAAGTAACCTGAAGGGTAACTTAACCCTTAAAACGTTGGATTTCAGGAGAAAATTGGAATCCACTGCTGGGCGCATTTTTGGCACTCCGGGAAAGGCAGCCCTTCTGCGACGCCCACGAGCGAAGGAATGCGACGGTCTGCAAAATTCTGTCATGTTCTGGGTTGAGTCATCCTGAAAGTTTATCTTCCTGAGAGGTATACTGTCGATAGGGAAAATTTCTGGAAGTCTTTCAGTTCTCCATTATAGCCTATGGGATTCATTGGAATGGGTTAGGGTTAGGGTTAGAGTCCAGGACACACTTATGTTCGGGTGAAAATTGGGGTTTGGTTTAGGGTTGGGTAAGATGTATTTTTGATATCACACTGAATGGTATACTCTTGATGGGGAAAATTTTTGGATGTTTTTCCATTCTCCATTAAAACCTATGGGAATCATTACAGTGAAAGGCAGCCCACGGCTAGGGGGATGGAGTGTCTCCTGTGCTCCGAAGGACCGAAGCAATAAAACGGTCTCCAATAATCCGGCGTTTTAAGGGTTAAGTAACCCTGAAGGGTAACTTAACCTTAAAACGTTGGATTTCAGGAGAAAATTGGAATCCACTGCTGGGCGCATTTTTGGCACTCCCGGGAAAGGCAGCCCTTCTGCGACGCCACGAGCGAAGGAATGCGACGGTCCTGCAAAATTCTGTCATGTTCTGGGTTGAGTCATCCTGAAAGTTTATCTTCCTGAGAGGTATACTGTCGATAGGGAAAATTTCTGGAAGTCTTTCGTTCTCCATTATAGCCTATGGGATTCATTGGAATGGGTTAGGGTTAGGGTTAGAGTCCAGGACACACTTATGTTCGGGTGAAAATTGGGGTTTGGTTTAGGGTTGGGTAAGATGTATTTTTGATATCACACTGAATGGTATACTCTTGATGGGAAAATTTTTGGATGTTTTTCCATTCTCCATTAAAACCTATGGGAATCATTACAGTGAAAGGCAGCCCACGGCTAGGGGGATGGAGTGTCTCCTGTGCTCCGAAGGAGCGAAGCAATAAAACGGTCTCCAATAATCCGGCGTTTTAAGGGTTAAGTAACCCTGAAGGGTAACTTAACCCTTAAAACGTTGGATTTCAGGAGAAAATTGGAATCCACTGCTGGGCGCATTTTTGGCACTCCCGGGAAAGGCAGCCCTTCTGCGACGCCCACGAGCGAGGAATGCGACGGTCTGCAAATTCTGTCATGTTCTGGGTTGAGTCATCCTGAAAGTTTATCTTCCTGAGAGGTATACTGTCGATAGGGAAAATTTTTGGAAGTCTTTCCGTCCTCCATTATAGCCTATGGGATTCATTGGAATGGGTTAGGGTTAGGGTTAGAGTCCAGGACACACTTATGTTCGGGTGAAAATTGGGGTTTGGTTTAGGGTTGGGGTAAGATGTATTTTTGATATCACACTGAATGGTATACTCTTGATGGGGAAAAATTTTTGGATGTTTTCCATTCTCCATTAAAACCTATGGGAATCATTACAGTGAAAGGCAGCCCACGGCTAGGGGGATGGAGTGTCTCCTGTGCTCCGAAGGACCGAAGCAATAAACGGTCTCAATAATCCGGCGTTTTAAGGGTTAAGTAACCCTGAAGGGTAACTTAACCCTTAAAACGTTGGATTTCAGGAGAAAATTGGAATCCACTGCTGGGCGCATTTTTTGGCACTCCCGGGAAAGGCAGCCCTTCTGCGACGCCCACGAGCGAAGGAATGCGACGGTCTGCAAAATTCTGTCATGTTCTGGGTTGAGTCATCCTGAAAGTTTATCTTCCTGAGAGGTATACTGTCGATAGGGAAAATTTCTGGAAGTCTTTCAGTTCTCCATTATAGCCTATGGGATTCATTGGAATGGGTTAGGGTTAGGGTTAGAGTCCAGGACACACTTATGTTCGGGTGAAAATTGGGTTTGGTTTAGGGTTGGGTAAGATGTATTTTTGATATCACACTGAATGGTATACTCTTGATGGGGAAAATTTTTGGATGTTTTTCCATTCTCCATTAAAACCTATGGGAATCATTACAGTGAAAGGCCAGCCCACGGCTAGGGGGATGGAGTGTCTCCTGTGCTCCGAAGGACCGAAGCAATAAAACGGTCTCCAATAATCCGGCGTTTTAAGGGTTAAGTAACCCTGAAGGGTAACTTAACCCTTAAAACGTTGGATTTCAGGAGAAAATTGGAATCCACTGCTGGGCGCATTTTTTGGCACTCCCGGGAAAGGCAGCCCTTCTGCGACGCCCACGAGCGAAGGAATGCGACGGTCTGCAAAATTCTGTCATGTTCTGGGTTGAGTCATCCTGAAAGTTTATCTTCCTGAGAGGTATACTGTCGATAGGGAAAATTTCTGGAAGTCTTTCAGTTCTCCATTATAGCCTATGGGATTCATTGGAATGGGTTAGGGTTAGGGTTAGAGTCCAGGACACACTTATGTTCGGGTGAAAATTGGGGTTTGGTTTAGGGTTGGGTAAGATGTATTTTTGATATCACACTGAATGGTATACTCTTGATGGGGAAAATTTTTGGATGTTTTTCCATTCTCCATTAAAACCTATGGGAATCATTACAGTGAAAGGCAGCCCACGGCTAGGGGGATGGAGTGTCTCCTGTGCTCCGAAGGACCGAAGCAATAAAACGGTCTCCAATAATCCGGCGTTTTAAGGGTTAAGTAACCCTGAAGGGTAACTTAACCCTTAAAACGTTGGATTTCAGGAGAAAATTGGAATCCACTGCTGGGCGCATTTTTGGCACTCCCGGGAAAGGCAGCCCTTCTGCGACGCCCACGAGCGAAGGAATGCGACGGTCTGCAAAATTCTGCTCATGTTCTGGGTTGAGTCATCCTGAAAGTTTATCTTCCTGAGAGGTATACTGTCGATAGGGAAAATTTCTGGAAGTCTTTCCGTTCTCCATTATAGCCTATGGGATTCATTGGAATGGGTTAGGGTTAGGGTTAGAGTCCAGGACACACTTATGTTCGGGTGAAAATTGGGGTTTGGTTTAGGGTTGGGTAAGATGTATTTTTGATATCACACTGAATGGTATACTCTTGATGGGGAAAATTTTTGGATGTTTTTCCATTCTCCATTAAAACCTATGGGAATCATTACAGTGAAAGGCAGCCCACGGCTAGGGGGATGGAGTGTCTCCTGTGCTCCGAAGGAGCGAAGCAATAAAACGGTCTCCAATAATCCGGCGTTTTAAGGGTTAAGTAACCCTGAAGGGTAACTTAACCCTTAAAACGTTGGATTTCAGGAGAAAATTGGAATCCACTGCTGGGCGCATTTTTGGCACTCCCGGGAAAGGCAGCCCTTCTGCGACGCCCACGAGCGGAAGGAATGCGACGGTCTGCAAAATTCTGTCATGTTCTGGGTTGAGTCATCCTGAAAGTTTATCTTCCTGAGAGGTATACTGTCGATAGGGAAAATTTTTGGAAGTCTTTCCGTCCTCCATTATAGCCTATGGGATCCATTGGAATGGGTTAGGGTTAGGGTTAGAGTCCAGACACACTTATGTTCGGGTGAAAATTGGGGTTTGGTTTAGGGTTGGGTAAGATGTATTTTTGATATCACACTGAATGGTATACTCTTGATGGGGAAAATTTTTGGATGTTTTTCCATTCTCCATTAAAACCTATGGGAATCATTACAGTGAAAGGCAGCCCACGGCTAGGGGGATGGAGTGTCTCCTGTGCTCCGAAGGACCGAAGCAATAAAACGGTCTCCAATAATCCGGCGTTTTAAGGGTAAGTAACCCTGAAGGGTAACTTAACCCTTAAAACGTTGGATTTCAGGAGAAAATTGGAATCCACTGCTGGGCGCATTTTTGGCACTCCCGGGAAAGGCAGCCCTTCTGCGACGCCCACGAGCGAAGGAATGCGACGGTCTGCAAAATTCTGTCATGTTCTGGGTTGAGTCATCCTGAAAGTTATCTTCCTGAGAGGTATACTGTCGATAGGGAAAATTTCTGGAAGTCTTTCAGTTCTCCATTATAGCCTATGGGATTCATTGGAATGGGTTAGGGTTAGGGTTAGAGTCCAGGACACACTTATGTTCGGGTGAAAATTGGGGTTTGGTTTAGGGTTGGGTAAGATGTATTTTTGATATCACACTGAATGGTATACTCTTGATGGGGAAAATTTTTGGATGTTTTTCCATTCTCCATTAAAACCTATGGGAATCATTACAGTGAAAGGCAGCCCACGGCTAGGGGGATGGAGTGTCTCCTGTGCTCCGAAGGACCGAAGCAATAAAACGGTCTCCAATAATCCGGCGTTTTAAGGGTTAAGTAACCCTGAAGGGTAACTTAACCCTTAAAACGTTGGATTTCAGGAGAAAATTGGAATCCACTGCTGGGCGCATTTTTGGCACTCCCGGGAAAGGCAGCCCTTCTGCGACGCCCACGAGCGAAGGAATGCGACGGTCTGCAAAATTCTGTCATGTTCTGGGTTGAGTCATCCTGAAAGTTTATCTTCCTGAGAGGTATACTGTCGATAGGGAAAATTTCTGGAAGTCTTTCCGTTCTCCATTATAGCCTATGGGATTCATTGGAATGGGTTAGGGTTAGGGTTAGAGTCCAGGACACACTTATGTTCGGGTGAAAATTGGGGTTTGGTTTAGGGTTGGGTAAGATGTATTTTTGATATCACACTGAATGGTATACTCTTGATGGGGAAAATTTTTGGATGTTTTTCCATTCTCCATTAAAACCTATGGGAATCATTACAGTGAAAGGCAGCCCACGGCTAGGGGGATGGAGTGTCTCCTGTGCTCCGAAGGAGCGAAGCAATAAAACGGTCCTCCAATAATCCGGCGTTTTAAGGGTTAAGTAACCCTGAAGGGTAACTTAACCTTAAAACGTTGGATTTCAGGAGAAAATTGGAATCCACTGCTGGGCGCATTTTTAAAGGCAGCCCTTTCTGCGACGGCCCACGAGCGAAGGAATGCGACGGTCTGCAAAATTCTGTCATGTTCTGGGTTGAGTCATCCTGAAAGTTTATCTTCCTGAGAGGTATACTGTCGATAGGGAAAATTTTTTGGAAGTCTTTCCGTCCTCCATTATAGCCTATGGGATCCATTGGAATGGGTTAGGGTTAGGGTTAGAGTCCCAGGACACACTTATGTTCGGGTGAAAATTGGGGTTTGGTTTTAGGGTTGGGTAAGATGTATTTTTGATATCACCACTGAATGGTATACTCTTGATGGGGAAAATTTTTGGATGTTTTTCCATTCTCCATTAAAACCTATGGGAATCATTACAGTGAAAGGCAGCCCACGGCTAGGGGGATGGAGTGTCTCCTGTGCTCCGAAGGAGCGAAGCAATAAAACGGTCTCCAATAATCCGGCGTTTTAAGGGTTAAGTAACCCTGAAGGGTAACTTAACCCTTAAAACGTTGGATTTCAGGAGAAAATTGGAATCCACTGCTGGGCGCATTTTTGGCACTCCCGGGAAAGGCAGCCCTTCTGCGACGCCCACGAGCGAAGGAATGCGACGGTCTGCAAAATTCTGTCATGTTCTGGGTTGAGTCATCCTGAAAGTTTATCTTCCTGAGAGGTATACTGTCGATAGGGAAAATTTTTGGAAGTCTTTCCGTTCTCCATTATAGCCTATGGGATTCATTGGAATGGGTTAGGGTTAGGGTTAGAGTCCAGGACACACTTATGTTCGGGTGAAAATTGGGGTTTGGTTTAGGGTTGGGTAAGATGTATTTTTGATATCACACTGAATGGTATACTCTTGATGGGGAAGATTTTTGGATGTTTTTCCATTCTCCATTAAAACCTATGGGAATCATTACAGTGAAAGGCAGCCCACGGCTAGGGGGATGGAGTGTCTCCTGTGCTCCGAATGAGCGAAGCAATAAAACGGTCTCCAATAATCCGGCGTTTTAAGGGTTAAGTAACCCTGAAGGGTAACTTAACCCTTAAAACGTTGGATTTCAGGAGAAAATTGGAATCCACTGCTGGGCGCATTTTTGGCACTCCCGGGAAAGGCAGCCCTTCTGCGACGCCCACGAGCGAAGGAATGCGACGGTCTGCAAAATTCTGTCATGTTCTGGGTTGAGTCATCCTGAAAGTTTATCTTCCTGAGAGGTATACTGTCGATAGGGAAAATTTCTGGAAGTCTTTCCGTTCTCCATTATAGCCTATGGGATTCATTGGAATGGGTTAGGGTTAGGGTTAGAGTCCAGGACACACTTATGTTCGGGTGAAAATTGGGGTTTGGTTTAGGGTTGGGTAAGATGTATTTTTGATATCACACTGAATGGTATACTCTTGATGGGGAAAATTTTGGATGTTTTTCCATTCTCCATTAAAACCTATGGGAATCATTACAGTGAAAGGCAGCCCACGGCTAGGGGGATGGAGTGTCTCCTGTGCTCCGAAGGACCGAAGCAATAAAACGGTCTCCAATAATCCGGCGTTTTAAGGGTTAAGTAACCCTGAAGGGTAACTTAACCCTTAAAACGTTGGATTTCAGGAGAAAATTGGAATCCACTGCTGGGCGCATTTTTGGCACTCCCGGGAAAGGCAGCCCTTCTGCGACGCCCACGAGCGAAGGAATGCGACGGTCTGCAAAATTCTGTCATGTTCTGGGTTGAGTCATCCTGAAAGTTTATCTTCCTGAGAGGTATACTGTCGATAGGGAAAATTTTTGGAAGTCTTTCCGTTCTCCATTATAGCCTATGGGATTCATTGGAATGGGTTAGGGTTAGGGTTAGAGTCCAGGACACACTTATGTTCGGGTGAAAATTGGGGTTTGGTTTAGGGTTGGGTAAGATGTATTTTTGATATCACACTGAATGGTATACTCTTGATGGGGAAGATTTTTGGATGTTTTTCCATTCTCCATTAAAACCTATGGGAATCATTACAGTGAAAGGCAGCCCACGGCTAGGGGGATGGAGTGTCTCCTGTGCTCCGAAGGAGCGAAGCAATAAAACGGTCTCCAATAATCCGGCGTTTTAAGGGTTAAGTAACCCTGAAGGGTAACTTAACCCTTAAAACGTTGGATTTCAGGAGAAAATTGGAATCCACTGCTGGGCGCATTTTTGGCACTCCCGGGAAAGGCAGCCCTTCTGCGACGCCCACGAGCGAAGGAATGCGACGGTCTGCAAAATTCTGTCATGTTCTGGGTTGAGTCATCCTGAAAGTTTATCTTCCTGAGAGGTATACTGTCGATAGGGAAAATTTCTGGAAGTCTTTCCGTTCTCCATTATAGCCTATGGGATTCATTGGAATGGGTTAGGGTTAGGGTTAGAGTCCAGGACACACTTATGTTCGGGTGAAAATTGGGGTTTGGTTTAGGGTTGGGTAAGATGTATTTTTGATATCACACTGAATGGTATACTCTTGATGGGGAAAATTTTTGGATGTTTTTCCATTCTCCATTAAAACCTATGGGAATCATTACAGTGAAAGGCAGCCCACGGCTAGGGGGATGGAGTGTCTCCTGTGCTCCGAAGGACCGAAGCAATAAAACGGTCTCCAATAATCCGGCGTTTTAAGGGTTAAGTAACCCTGAAGGGTAACTTAACCCTTAAAACGTTGGATTTCAGGAGAAAATTGGAATCCACTGCTGGGCGCATTTTTGGCACTCCCGGGAAAGGCAGCCCTTCTGCGACGCCCACGAGCGAAGGAATGCGACGGTCCTGCAAAATTCTGTCATGTTCTGGGTTGAGTCATCCTGAAAGTTTATCTTCCTGAGAGGTATACTGTCGATAGGGAAAATTTTTGGAAGTCTTTCCGTTCTCCATTATAGCCTATGGGATTCATTGGAATGGGTTAGGGTTAGGGTTAGAGTCCAGGACACACTTATGTTCGGGTGAAAATTGGGGTTTGGTTTAGGGTTGGGTAAGATGTATTTTTGATATCACACTGAATGGTATACTCTTGATGGGGAAGATTTTTGGATGTTTTTCCATTCTCCATTAAAACCTATGGGAATCATTACAGTGAAAGGCAGCCCACGGCTAGGGGGATGGAGTGTCTCCTGTGCTCCGAAGGAGCGAAGCAATAAAACGGTCTCCAATAATCCGGCGTTTTAAGGGTTAAGTAACCCTGAAGGGTAACTTAACCCTTAAAACGTTGGATTTCAGGAGAAAATTGGAATCCACTGCTGGGCGCATTTTTGGCACTCCCGGGAAAGGCAGCCCTTCTGCGACGCCCACGAGCGAAGGAATGCGACGGTCTGCAAAATTCTGTCATGTTCTGGGTTGAGTCATCCTGAAAGTTTATCTTCCTGAGAGGTATACTGTCGATAGGGAAAATTTCTGGAAGTCTTTCCGTTCTCCATTATAGCCTATGGGATTCATTGGAATGGGTTAGGGTTAGGGTTAGAGTCCAGGACACACTTATGTTCGGGTGAAAATTGGGGTTTGGTTTAGGGTTGGGTAAGATGTATTTTTGATATCACACTGAATGGTATACTCTTGATGGGGAAAATTTTTGGATGTTTTTCCATTCTCCATTAAAACCTATGGGAATCATTACAGTGAAAGGCAGCCCACGGCTAGGGGGATGGAGTGTCTCCTGTGCTCCGAAGGACCGAAGCAATAAAACGGTCTCCAATAATCCGGCGTTTTAAGGGTTAAGTAACCCTGAAGGGTAACTTAACCCTTAAAACGTTGGATTTCAGGAGAAAATTGGAATCCACTGCTGGGCGCATTTTTGGCACTCCCGGGAAAGGCAGCCCTTCTGCGACGCCCACGAGCGAAGGAATGCGACGGTCTGCAAAATTCTGTCATGTTCTGGGTTGAGTCATCCTGAAAGTTTATCTTCCTGAGAGGTATACTGTCGATAGGGAAAATTTTTTGGAAGTCTTTCCGTTCTCCATTATAGCCTATGGGATTCATTGGAATGGGTTAGGGTTAGGGTTAGAGTCCAGGGACACACTTATGTTCGGGTGAAAATTGGGGTTTGGTTTAGGGTTGGGTAAGATGTATTTTTGATATCACACTGAATGGTATACTCTTGATGGGGAAAATTTTTGGATGTTTTTCCATTCTCCATTAAAAACCTATGGGAATCATTACAGTGAAAGGCAGCCCACGGCTAGGGGGATGGAGTGTCTCCTGTGCTCCGAAGGAAGCGAAGCAATAAAACGGTCCTCCAATAATCCGGCGTTTTAAGGGTTAAGTAACCCTGAAGGGTAACTTAACCCTTAAAACGTTGGATTTCAGGAGAAAATTGGAATCCACTGCTGGGCGCATTTTTGGCACTCCCGGGAAAGGCAGCCCTTCTGCGACGCCCACGAGCGAAGGAATGCGACGGTCTGCAAAATTCTGTCATGTTCTGGGTTGAGTCATCCTGAAAGTTTATCTTCCTGAGAGGTATACTGTCGATAGGGAAAATTTTTGGAAATCTTTCCGTTCTCCATTATAGCCTATGGGATTCATTGGAATGGGTTAGGGTTAGGGTTAGAGTCCAGGACACACTTATGTTCGGGTGAAAATTGGGGTTTGGTTTAGGGTTGGGTAAGATGTATTTTTGATATCACACTGAATGGTATACTCTTGATGGGGGAAAATTTTTGGATGTTTTTCCATTCTCCATTAAAACCTATGGGAATCATTACAGTGAAAGGCAGCCCACGGCTAGGGGGGATGGAGTGTCCTCCTGTGCTCCGAAGGACCGAAGCAATAAAACGGTCTCCAATAATCCGGCGTTTTTAAGGGTTAAGTAACCCTGAAGGGTAACTTAACCCTTAAAACGTTGGATTTCAGGAGAAAATTGGAATCCACTGCTGGGCGCATTTTTGGCACTCCCGGGAAAGGCAGCCCCTTCTGCGACGCCCACGAGCGAAGGAATGCGACGGTCTGCAAAATTCTGTCATGTTCTGGGTTGAGTCATCCTGAAAGTTTATCTTCCTGAGAGGTATACTGTCGATAGGGAAAATTTCTGGAAGTCTTTCCGTTCTCCATTATAGCCTATGGGATTCATTGGAATGGGTTAGGGTTAGGGTTAGAGTCCAGGACACACTTATGTTCGGGTGAAAATTGGGGTTTGGTTTAGGGTTGGGTAAGATGTATTTTTGATATCACACTGAATGGTATACTCTTGATGGGGAAGATTTTTGGATGTTTTTCCATTCTCCATTAAAACCTATGGGAATCATTACAGTGAAAGGCAGCCCACGGCTAGGGGGATGGAGTGTCTCCTGTGCTCCGAAGGACCGAAGCAATAAAACGGTCTCCAATAATCCGGCGTTTTAAGGGTTAAGTAACCCTGAAGGGTAACTTAACCCTTAAAACGTTGGATTTCAGGAGAAAATTGGAATCCACTGCTGGGCGCATTTTTGGCACTCCCGGGAAAGGCAGCCCTTCTGCGACGCCCACGAGCGAAGGAATGCGACGGTCTGCAAAATTCTGTCATGTTCTGGGTTGAGTCATCCTGAAAGTTTATCTTCCTGAGAGGTATACTGTCGATAGGGAAAATTTCTGGAAGTCTTTCCGTTCTCCATTATAGCCTATGGGATTCATTGGAATGGGTTAGGGTTAGGGTTAGAGTCCAGGACACACTTATGTTCGGGTGAAAATTGGGGTTTGGTTTAGGGTTGGGTAAGATGTATTTTTGATATCACACTGAATGGTATACTCTTGATGGGGAAGATTTTTGGATGTTTTTCCATTCTCCATTAAAACCTATGGGAATCATTACAGTGAAAGGCAGCCCACGGCTAGGGGGATGGAGTGTCTCCTGTGCTCCGAAGGACCGAAGCAATAAAACGGTCTCCAATAATCCGGCGTTTTAAGGGTTAAGTAACCCTGAAGGGTAACTTAACCCTTAAAACGTTGGATTTCAGGAGAAAATTGGAATCCACTGCTGGGCGCATTTTTGGCACTCCCGGGAAAGGCAGCCCTTCTGCGACGCCCACGAGCGAAGGAATGCGACGGTCTGCAAAATTCTGTCATGTTCTGGGTTGAGTCATCCTGAAAGTTTATCTTCCTGAGAGGTATACTGTCGATAGGGAAAATTTCTGGAAGTCTTTCCGTTCTCCATTATAGCCTATGGGATTCATTGGAAAGGGTTAGGGTTAGGGTTAGAGTCCAGGACACACTTATGTTCGGGTGAAAATTGGGGTTTGGTTTAGGGTTGGGTAAGATGTATTTTTGATACCACACTGAATGGTATACTCTTGATGGGGAAAATTTTTGGATGTTTTTCCATTCTCCATTAAAACCTATGGGAATCATTACAGTGAAAGGCAGCCCACGGCTAGGGGGATGGAGTGTCTCCTGTGCTCCGAAGGACCGAAGCAATAAAACGGTCTCCAATAATCCGGCGTTTTAAGGGTTAAGTAACCCTGAAGGGTAACTTAACCCTTAAAACGTTGGATTTCAGGAGAAAATTGGAATCCACTGCTGGGCGCATTTTTGGCACTCCCGGGAAAGGCAGCCCTTCTGCGACGCCCACGAGCGAAGGAATGCGACGGTCTGCAAAATTCTGTCATGTTCTGGGTTGAGTCATCCTGAAAGTTTATCTTCCTGAGAGGTATACTGTCGATAGGGAAAATTTTTGGAAGTCTTTCCGTTCTCCATTATAGCCTATGGGATTCATTGGAATGGGTTAGGGTTAGGGTTAGAGTCCAGGACACACTTATGTTCGGGTGAAAATTGGGGTTTGGTTTAGGGTTGGGTAAGATGTATTTTTGATATCACACTGAATGGTATACTCTTGATGGGGAAAATTTTTGGATGTTTTTCCATTCTCCATTAAAACCTATGGGAATCATTACAGTGAAAGGCAGCCCACGGCTAGGGGGATGGAGTGTCTCCTGTGCTCCGAAGGAGCGAAGCAATAAAACGGTCTCCAATAATCCGGCGTTTTAAGGGTTAAGTAACCCTGAAGGGTAACTTAACCCTTAAAACGTTGGATTTCAGGAGAAAATTGGAATCCACTGCTGGGCGCATTTTTGGCACTCCCGGGAAAGGCAGCCCTTCTGCGACGCCCACGAGCGAAGGAATGCGACGGTCTGCAAAATTCTGTCATGTTCTGGGTTGAGTCATCCTGAAAGTTTATCTTCCTGAGAGGTATACTGTCGATAGGGAAAATTTTTGGAAATCTTTCCGTTCTCCATTATAGCCTATGGGATTCATTGGAATGGGTTAGGGTTAGGGTTAGAGTCCAGGACACACTTATGTTCGGGTGAAAATTGGGGTTTGGTTTAGGGTTGGGTAAGATGTATTTTTGATATCACACTGAATGGTATACTCTTGATGGAGAAAATTTTTGGATGTTTTTCCATTCTCCATTAAAACCTATGGGAATCATTACAGTGAAAGGCAGCCCACGGCTAGGGGGATGGAGTGTCTCCTGTGCTCCGAAGGAGCGAAGCAATAAAAACGGTCTCCAATAATCCGGCGTTTTAAGGGTTAAGTAACCCTGAAGGGTAACTTAACCCTTAAAACGTTGGATTTCAGGAGAAAATTGGAATCCACTGCTGGGCGCATTTTTGGCACTCCCGGGAAAGGCAGCCCTTCTGCGACGCCCACGAGCGAAGGAATGCGACGGCCTGCAAAATTCTGTCATGTTCTGGGTTGAGTCATCCTGAAAGTTTATCTTCCTGAGAGGTATACTGTCGATAGGGAAAATTTCTGGAAGTCTTTCCGTTCTCCATTATAGCCTATGGGATTCATTGGAATGGGTTAGGGTTAGGGTTAGAGTCCAGGACACACTTATGTTCGGGTGAAAATTGGGGTTTGGCTTAGGGTTGGGTAAGATGTATTTTTGATATCACACTGAATGGTATACTCTTGATGGGGAAAATTTTTGGATGTTTTTCCATTCTCCATTAAAACCTATGGGAATCATTACAGTGAAAGGCAGCCCACGGCTAGGGGGATGGAGTGTCTCCTGTGCTCCGAAGGAGCGAAGCAATAAAACGGTCTCCAATAATCCGGCGTTTTAAGGGTTAAGTAACCCTGAAGGGTGACTTAACCCTTAAAACGTTGGATTTCAGGAGAAAATTGGAATCCACTGCTGGGCGCATTTTTGGCACTCCCGGGAAAGGCAGCCCTTCTGCGACGCCCACGAGCGAAGGAATGCGACGGTCTGCAAAATTCTGTCATGTTCTGGGTTGAGTCATCCTGAAAGTTTATCTTCCTGAGAGGTATACTGTCGATAGGGAAAATTTCTGGAAGTCTTTCCGTTCTCCATTATAGCCTATGGGATTCATTGGAATGGGTTAGGGTTAGGGTTAGAGTCCAGGACACACTTATGTTCGGGTGAAAATTGGGGTTTGGTTTAGGGTTGGGTAAGATGTATTTTTGATATCACACTGAATGGTATACTCTTGATGGGGAAGATTTTTGGATGTTTTTCCATTCTCCATTAAAACCTATGGGAATCATTACAGTGAAAGGCAGCCCACGGCTAGGGGGATGGAGTGTCTCCTGTGCTCCGAAGGACCGAAGCAATAAAACGGTCTCCAATAATCCGGCGTTTTAAGGGTTAAGTAACCCTGAAGGGTAACTTAACCCTTAAAACGTTGGATTTCAGGAGAAAATTGGAATCCACTGCTGGGCGCATTTTTGGCACTCCCGGGAAAGGCAGCCCTTCTGCGACGCCCACGAGCGAAGGAATGCGACGGTCTGCAAAATTCTGTCATGTTCTGGGTTGAGTCATCCTGAAAGTTTATCTTCCTGAGAGGTATACTGTCGATAGGGAAAATTTCTGGAAGTCTTTCCGTTCTCCATTATAGCCTATGGGATTCATTGGAATGGGTTAGGGTTAGGGTTAGAGTCCAGGACACACTTATGTTCGGGTGAAAATTGGGGTTTGGTTTAGGGTTGGGTAAGATGTATTTTTGATATCACACTGAATGGTATACTCTTGATGGGGAAGATTTTTGGATGTTTTTCCATTCTCCATTAAAACCTATGGGAATCATTACAGTGAAAGGCAGCCCACGGCTAGGGGGATGGAGTGTCTCCTGTGCTCCGAAGGACCGAAGCAATAAAACGGTCTCCAATAATCCGGCGTTTTAAGGGTTAAGTAACCCTGAAGGGTAACTTAACCCTTAAAACGTTGGATTTCAGGAGAAAATTGGAATCCACTGCTGGGCGCATTTTTGGCACTCCCGGGAAAGGCAGCCCTTCTGCGACGCCCACGAGCGAAGGAATGCGACGGTCTGCAAAATTCTGTCATGTTCTGGGTTGAGTCATCCTGAAAGTTTATCTTCCTGAGAGGTATACTGTCGATAGGGAAAATTTCTGGAAGTCTTTCCGTTCTCCATTATAGCCTATGGGATTCATTGGAATGGGTTAGGGTTAGGGTTAGAGTCCAGGACACACTTATGTTCGGGTGAAAATTGGGGTTTGGTTTAGGGTTGGGTAAGATGTATTTTTGATATCACACTGAATGGTATACTCTTGATGGGGAAGATTTTTGGATGTTTTTCCATTCTCCATTAAAACCTATGGGAATCATTACAGTGAAAGGCAGCCCACGGCTAGGGGGATGGAGTGTCTCCTGTGCTCCGAAGGACCGAAGCAATAAAACGGTCTCCAATAATCCGGCGTTTTAAGGGTTAAGTAACCCTGAAGGGTAACTTAACCCTTAAAACGTTGGATTTCAGGAGAAAATTGGAATCCACTGCTGGGCGCATTTTTGGCACTCCCGGGAAAGGCAGCCCTTCTGCGACGCCCACGAGCGAAGGAATGCGACGGTCTGCAAAATTCTGTCATGTTCTGGGTTGAGTCATCCTGAAAGTTTATCTTCCTGAGAGGTATACTGTCGATAGGGAAAATTTCTGGAAGTCTTTCCGTTCTCCATTATAGCCTATGGGATTCATTGGAATGGGTTAGGGTTAGGGTTAGAGTCCAGGACACACTTATGTTCGGGTGAAAATTGGGGTTTGGTTTAGGGTTGGGTAAGATGTATTTTTGATATCACACTGAATGGTATACTCTTGATGGGGAAAATTTTTGGATGTTTTTCCATTCTCCATTAAAACCTATGGGAATCATTACAGTGAAAGGCAGCCCACGGCTAGGGGGATGGAGTGTCTCCTGTGCTCCGAAGGACCGAAGCAATAAAACGGTCTCCAATAATCCGGCGTTTTAAGGGTTAAGTAACCCTGAAGGGTAACTTAACCCTTAAAACGTTGGATTTCAGGAGAAAATTGGAATCCACTGCTGGGCGCATTTTTGGCACTCCCGGGAAAGGCAGCCCTTCTGCGACGCCCACGAGCGAAGGAATGCGACGGTCTGCAAAATTCTGTCATGTTCTGGGTTGAGTCATCCTGAAAGTTTATCTTCCTGAGAGGTATACTGTCGATAGGGAAAATTTCTGGAAGTCTTTCCGTTCTCCATTATAGCCTATGGGATTCATTGGAATGGGTTAGGGTTAGGGTTAGAGTCCAGGACACACTTATGTTCGGGTGAAAATTGGGGTTTGGTTTAGGGTTGGGTAAGATGTATTTTTGATATCACACTGAATGGTATACTCTTGATGGGGAAAATTTTTGGATGTTTTTCCATTCTCCATTAAAACCTATGGGAATCATTACAGTGAAAGGCAGCCCACGGCTAGGGGGATGGAGTGTCTCCTGTGCTCCGAAGGACCGAAGCAATAAAACGGTCTCCAATAATCCGGCGTTTTAAGGGTTAAGTAACCCTGAAGGGTAACTTAACCCTTAAAACGTTGGATTTCAGGAGAAAATTGGAATCCACTGCTGGGCGCATTTTTGGCACTCCCGGGAAAGGCAGCCCTTCTGCGACGCCCACGAGCGAAGGAATGCGACGGTCTGCAAAATTCTGTCATGTTCTGGGTTGAGTCATCCTGAAAGTTTATCTTCCTGAGAGGTATACTGTCGATAGGGAAAATTTTTGGAAATCTTTCCGTTCTCCATTATAGCCTATGGGATTCATTGGAATGGGTTAGGGTTAGAGTCCAGGACACACTTATGTTCGGGTGAAAATTGGGGTTTGGTTTAGGGTTGGGTAAGATGTATTTTTGATATCACACTGAATGGTATACTCTTGATGGAGAAAATTTTTGGATGTTTTTCCATTCTCCATTAAAACCTATGGGAATCATTACAGTGAAAGGCAGCCCACGGCTAGGGGGATGGAGTGTCTCCTGTGCTCCGAAGGAGCGAAGCAATAAAACGGTCTCCAATAATCCGGCGTTTTAAGGGTTAAGTAACCCTGAAGGGTAACTTAACCCTTAAAACGTTGGATTTCAGGAGAAAATTGGAATCCACTGCTGGGCGCATTTTTGGCACTCCCGGGAAAGGCAGCCCTTCTGCGACGCCCACGAGCGAAGGAATGCGACGGTCTGCAAAATTCTGTCATGTTCTGGGTTGAGTCATCCTGAAAGTTTATCTTCCTGAGAGGTATACTGTCGATAGGGAAAATTTCTGGAAGTCTTTCCGTTCTCCATTATAGCCTATGGGATTCATTGGAATGGGTTAGGGTTAGGGTTAGAGTCCAGGACACACTTATGTTCGGGTGAAAATTGGGGTTTGGTTTAGGGTTGGGTAAGATGTATTTTTGATATCACACTGAATGGTATACTCTTGATGGGGAAAATTTTTGGATGTTTTTCCATTCTCCATTAAAACCTATGGGAATCATTACAGTGAAAGGCAGCCCACGGCTAGGGGGATGGAGCGTCTCCTGTGCTCCGAAGGAGCGAAGCAATAAAACGGTCTCCAATAATCCGGCGTTTTAAGGGTTAAGTAACCCTGAAGGGTAACTTAACCCTTAAAACGTTGGATTTCAGGAGAAAATTGGAATCCACTGCTGGGCGCATTTTTGGCACTCCCGGGAAAGGCAGCCCTTCTGCGACGCCCACGAGCGAAGGAATGCGACGGTCTGCAAAATTCTGTCATGTTCTGGGTTGAGTCATCCTGAAAGTTTATCTTCCTGAGAGGTATACTGTCGATAGGGAAAATTTTTGGAAGTCTTTCCGTCCTCCATTATAGCCTATGGGATTCATTGGAATGGGTTAGGGTTAGGGTTAGAGTCCAGGACACACTTATGTTCGGGTGAAAATTGGGGTTTGGTTTAGGGTTGGGTAAGATGTATTTTTGATATCACACTGAATGGTATACTCTTGATGGGGAAGATTTTTGGATGTTTTTCCATTCTCCATTAAAACCTATGGGAATCATTACAGTGAAAGGCAGCCCACGGCTAGGGGGATGGAGTGTCTCCTGTGCTCCGAAGGACCGAAGCAATAAAACGGTCTCCAATAATCCGGCGTTTTAAGGGTTAAGTAACCCTGAAGGGTAACTTAACCCTTAAAACGTTGGATTTCAGGAGAAAATTGGAATCCACTGCTGGGCGCATTTTTGGCACTCCCGGGAAAGGCAGCCCTTCTGCGACGCCCACGAGCGAAGGAATGCGACGGTCTGCAAAATTCTGTCATGTTCTGGGTTGAGTCATCCTGAAAGTTTATCTTCCTGAGAGGTATACTGTCGATAGGGAAAATTTCTGGAAGTCTTTCCGTTCTCCATTATAGCCTATGGGATTCATTGGAATGGGTTAGGGTTAGGGTTAGAGTCCAGGACACACTTATGTTCGGGTGAAAATTGGGGTTTGGTTTAGGGTTGGGTAAGATGTATTTTTGATATCACACTGAATGGTATACTCTTGATGGGGAAAATTTTTGGATGTTTTTCCATTCTCCATTAAAACCTATGGGAATCATTACAGTGAAAGGCAGCCCACGGCTAGGGGGATGGAGTGTCTCCTGTGCTCCGAAGGACCGAAGCAATAAAACGGTCTCCAATAATCCGGCGTTTTAAGGGTTAAGTAACCCTGAAGGGTAACTTAACCCTTAAAACGTTGGATTTCAGGAGAAAATTGGAATCCACTGCTGGGCGCATTTTTGGCACTCCCGGGAAAGGCAGCCCTTCTGCGACGCCCACGAGCGAAGGAATGCGACGGTCTGCAAAATTCTGTCATGTTCTGGGTTGAGTCATCCTGAAAGTTTATCTTCCTGAGAGGTATACTGTCGATAGGGAAAATTTCTGGAAGTCTTTCCGTTCTCCATTATAGCCTATGGGATTCATTGGAATGGGTTAGGGTTAGGGTTAGAGTCCAGGACACACTTATGTTCGGGTGAAAATTGGGGTTTGGTTTAGGGTTGGGTAAGATGTATTTTTGATATCACACTGAATGGTATACTCTTGATGGAGAAAATTTTGGATGTTTTTCCATTCTCCATTAAAACCTATGGGAATCATTACAGTGAAAGGCAGCCCACGGCTAGGGGGATGGAGTGTCTCCTGTGCTCCGAAGGACCGAAGCAATAAAACGGTCTCCAATAATCCGGCGTTTTAAGGGTTAAGTAACCCTGAAGGGTAACTTAACCCTTAAAACGTTGGATTTCAGGAGAAAATTGGAATCCACTGCTGGGCGCATTTTTGGCACTCCCAGGAAAGGCAGCCCTTCTGCGACGCCCACGAGCGAAGGAATGCGACGGTCTGCAAAATTCTGTCATGTTCTGGGTTGAGTCATCCTGAAAGTTTATCTTCCTGAGAGGTATACTGTCGATAGGGAAAATTTTTGGAAGTCTTTCCGTTCTCCATTATAGCCTATGGGATTCATTGGAATGGGTTAGGGTTAGGGTTAGAGTCCAGGACACACTTATGTTCGGGTGAAAATTGGGGTTTGGTTTAGGGTTGGGTAAGATGTATTTTTGATATCACACTGAATGGTATACTCTTGATGGGGAAAATTTTTGGATGTTTTTCCATTCTCCATTAAAACCTATGGGAATCATTACAGTGAAAGGCAGCCCACGGCTAGGGGGATGGAGCGTCTCCTGTGCTCCGAAGGAGCGAAGCAATAAAACGGTCTCCAATAATCCGGCGTTTTAAGGGTTAAGTAACCCTGAAGGGTAACTTAACCCTTAAAACGTTGGATTTCAGGAGAAAATTGGAATCCACTGCTGGGCGCATTTTTGGCACTCCCGGGAAAGGCAGCCCTTCTGCGACGCCCACGAGTGAAGGAATGCGACGGTCTGCAAAATTCTGTCATGTTCTGGGTTGAGTCATCCTGAAAGTTTATCTTCCTGAGAGGTATACTGTCGATAGGGAAAATTTTTGGAAGTCTTTCCGTCCTCCATTATAGCCTATGGGATTCATTGGAATGGGTTAGGGTTAGGGTTAGAGTCCAGGACACACTTATGTTCGGGTGAAAATTGGGGTTTGGTTTAGGGTTGGGTAAGATGTATTTTTGATATCACACTGAATGGTATACTCTTGATGGGGAAGATTTTTGGATGTTTTTCCATTCTCCATTAAAACCTATGGGAATCATTACAGTGAAAGGCAGCCCACGGCTAGGGGGATGGAGTGTCTCCTGTGCTCCGAAGGACCGAAGCAATAAAACGGTCTCCAATAATCCGGCGTTTTAAGGGTTAAGTAACCCTGAAGGGTAACTTAACCCTTAAAACGTTGGATTTCAGGAGAAAATTGGAATCCACTGCTGGGCGCATTTTTGGCACTCCCGGGAAAGGCAGCCCTTCTGCGACGCCCACGAGCGAAGGAATGCGACGGTCTGCAAAATTCTGTCATGTTCTGGGTTGAGTCATCCTGAAAGTTTATCTTCCTGAGAGGTATACTGTCGATAGGGAAAATTTTTGGAAGTCTTTCCGTTCTCCATTATAGCCTATGGGATTCATTGGAATGGGTTAGGGTTAGGGTTAGAGTCCAGGACACACTTATGTTCGGGTGAAAATTGGGGTTTGGTTTAGGGTTGGGTAAGATGTATTTTTGATATCACACTGAATGGTATACTCTTGATGGGGAAAATTTTTGGATGTTTTTCCATTCTCCATTAAAACCTATGGGAATCATTACAGTGAAAGGCAGCCCACGGCTAGGGGGATGGAGTGTCTCCTGCGCTCCGAAGGACCGAAGCAATAAAACGGTCTCCAATAATCCGGCGTTT
Organism: Heteronotia binoei; assembly: GCF_032191835.1. Lineage (NCBI taxonomy): Eukaryota > Metazoa > Chordata > Lepidosauria > Squamata > Gekkonidae > Heteronotia > Heteronotia binoei. The sequence continues at coordinate 23,417 of NW_026799996.1, forward strand.
TAAGGGTTAAGTAACCCTGATGGGTAACTTAACCCTTAAAACGTTGGATTTCAGGAGAAAATTGGAATCCACTGCTGGGCGCATTTTTGGCACTCCCGGGAAAAGCAGCCCTTCTGCGACGCCCACGAGCGAAGGAATGCGACGGTCTGCAAAATTCTGTCATGTTCTGGGTTGAGTCATCCTGAAAGTTTATCTTCCTGAGAGGTATACTGTCGATAGGGAAAATTTTTGGAAGTCTTTCCGTTCTCCATTATAGCCTATGGGATTCATTGGAATGGGTTAGGGTTAGGGTTAGAGTCCAGGACACACTTATGTTCGGGTGAAAATTGGGGTTTGGTTTAGGGTTGGGTAAGATGTATTTTTGATATCACACTGAATGGTATACTCTTGATGGGGAAAATTTTTGGATGTTTTTCCATTCTCCATTAAAACCTATGGGAATCATTACAGTGAAAGGCAGCCCACGGCTAGGGGGATGGAGTGTCTCCTGTGCTCCGAAGGACCGAAGCAATAAAACGGTCTCCAATAATCCGGCGTTTTAAGGGTTAAGTAACCCTGAAGGGTAACTTAACCCTTAAAACGTTGGATTTCAGGAGAAAATTGGAATCCACTGCTGGGCGCATTTTTGGCACTCCCGGGAAAGGCAGCCCTTCTGCGACGCCCACGAGCGAAGGAATGCGACGGTCTGCAAAATTCTGTCATGTTCTGGGTTGAGTCATCCTGAAAGTTTATCTTCCTGAGAGGTATACTGTCGATAGGGAAAATTTTTGGAAGTCTTTCCGTTCTCCATTATAGCCTATGGGATTCATTGGAATGGGTTAGGGTTAGGGTTAGAGTCCAGGACACACTTATGTTCGGGTGAAAATTGGGGTTTGGTTTAGGGTTGGGTAAGATGTATTTTTGATATCACGCTGAATGGTATACTCTTGATGGGGAAAATTTTTGGATGTTTTTCCATTCTCCATTAAAACCTATGGGAATCATTACAGTGAAAGGCAGCCCACGGCTAGGGGGATGGAGTGTCTCCTGTGCTCTGAAGGACCGAAGCAATAAAACGGTCTCCAATAATCCGGCGTTTTAAGGGTTAAGTAACCCTGAAGGGTAACTTAACCCTTAAAACGTTGGATTTCAGGAGAAAATTGGAATCCACTGCTGGGCGCATTTTTGGCACTCCCGGGAAAGGCAGCCCTTCTGCGACGCCCACGAGCGAAGGAATGCGACGGTCTGCAAAATTCTGTCATGTTCTGGGTTGAGTCATCCTGAAACTTTATCTTCCTGAGAGGTATACTGTCGATAGGGAAAATTTTTGGAAGTCTTTCCGTTCTCCATTATAGCCTATGGGATTCATTGGAATGGGTTAGGGTTAGGGTTAGAGTCCAGGACACACTTATGTTCGGGTGAAAATTGGGGTTTGGTTTAGGGTTGGGTAAGATGTATTTTTGATATCACACTGAATGGTATACTCTTGATGGGGAAAATTTTTGGATGTTTTTCCATTCTCCATTAAAACCTATGGGAATCATTACAGTGAAAGGCAGCCCACGGCTAGGGGGATGGAGTGTCTCCTGCGCTCCGAAGGACCGAAGCAATAAAACGGTCTCCAATAATCCGGCGTTTTAAGGGTTAAGTAACCCTGATGGGTAACTTAACCCTTAAAACGTTGGATTTCAGGAGAAAATTGGAATCCACTGCTGGGCGCATTTTTGGCACTCCCGGGAAAAGCAGCCCTTCTGCGACGCCCACGAGCGAAGGAATGCGACGGTCTGCAAAATTCTGTCATGTTCTGGGTTGAGTCATCCTGAAAGTTTATCTTCCTGAGAGGTATACTGTCGATAGGGAAAATTTTTGGAAGTCTTTCCGTTCTCCATTATAGCCTATGGGATTCATTGGAATGGGTTAGGGTTAGGGTTAGAGTCCAGGACACACTTATGTTCGGGTGAAAATTGGGGTTTGGTTTAGGGTTGGGTAAGATGTATTTTTGATATCACACTGAATGGTATACTCTTGATGGGGAAAATTTTTGGATGTTTTTCCATTCTCCATTAAAACCTATGGGAATCATTACAGTGAAAGGCAGCCCACGGCTAGGGGGATGGAGTGTCTCCTGTGCTCCGAAGGACCGAAGCAATAAAACGGTCTCCAATAATCCGGCGTTTTAAGGGTTAAGTAACCCTGAAGGGTAACTTAACCCTTAAAACGTTGGATTTCAGGAGAAAATTGGAATCCACTGCTGGGCGCATTTTTGGCACTCCCGGGAAAGGCAGCCCTTCTTCGACGCCCACGAGCGAAGGAATGCGACGGTCTGCAAAATTCTGTCATGTTCTGGGTTGAGTCATCCTGAAAGTTTATCTTCCTGAGAGGTATACTGTCGATAGGGAAAATTTTTGGAAGTCTTTCCGTTCTCCATTATAGCCTATGGGATTCATTGGAATGGGTTAGGGTAAGGGTTAGAGTCCAGGACACACTTATGTTCGGGTGAAAATTGGGGTTTGGTTTAGGGTTGGGTAAGATGTATTTTTGATATCACACTGAATGGTATACTCTTGATGGGGAAAATTTTTGGATGTTTTTCCATTCTCCATTAAAACCTATGGGAATCATTACAGTGAAAGGCAGCCCACGGCTAGGGGGATGGAGTGTCTCCTGTGCTCCGAAGGACCGAAGCAATAAAACGGTCTCCAATAATCCGGCGTTTTAAGGGTTAAGTAACCCTGAAGGGTAACTTAACCCTTAAAACGTTGGATTTCAGGAGAAAATTGGAATCCACTGCTGGGCGCATTTTTGGCACTCCCGGGAAAGGCAGCCCTTCTGCGACGCCCACGAGCGAAGGAATGCGACGGTCTGCAAAATTCTGTCATGTTCTGGGTTGAGTCATCCTGAAAGTTTATCTTCCTGAGAGGTATACTGTCGATAGGGAAAATTTTTGGAAGTCTTTCCGTTCTCCATTATAGCCTATGGGATTCATTGGAATGGGTTAGGGTTAGGGTTAGAGTCCAGGACACACTTATGTTCGGGTGAAAATTGGGGTTTGGTTTAGGGTTGGGTAAGATGTATTTTTGATATCACACTGAATGGTATACTCTTGATGGGGAAGATTTTTGGATGTTTTTCCATTCTCCATTAAAACCTATGGGAATCATTACAGTGAAAGGCAGCCCACGGCTAGGGGGATGGAGTGTCTCCTGTGCTCCGAAGGACCGAAGCAATAAAACGGTCTCCAATAATCCGGCGTTTTAAGGGTTAAGTAACCCTGAAGGGTAACTTAACCCTTAAAACGTTGGATTTCAGGAGAAAATTGGAATCCACTGCTGGGCGCATTTTTGGCACTCCCGGGAAAGGCAGCCCTTCTGCGACGCCCACGAGCGAAGGAATGCGACGGTCTGCAAAATTCTGTCATGTTCTGGGTTGAGTCATCCTGAAAGTTTATCTTCCTGAGAGGTATACTGTCGATAGGGAAAATTTTTGGAAGTCTTTCCGTTCTCCATTATAGCCTATGGGATTCATTGGAATGGGTTAGGGTTAGGGTTAGAGTCCAGGACACACTTATGTTCGGGTGAAAATTGGGGTTTGGTTTAGGGTTGGGTAAGATGTATTTTTGATATCACACTGAATGGTATACTCTTGATGGGGAAAATTTTTGGATGTTTTTCCATTCTCCATTAAAACCTATGGGAATCATTACAGTGAAAGGCAGCCCACGGCTAGGGGGATGGAGTGTCTCCTGTGCTCCGAAGGAGCGAAGCAATAAAACGGTCTCCAATAATCCGGCGTTTTAAGGGTTAAGTAACCCTGAAGGGTAACTTAACCCTTAAAACGTTGGATTTCAGGAGAAAATTGGAATCCACTGCTGGGCGCATTTTTGGCACTCCCGGGAAAGGCAGCCCTTCTGCGACGCCCACGAGCGAAGGAATGCGACGGTCTGCAAAATTCTGTCATGTTCTGGGTTGAGTCATCCTGAAAGTTTATCTTCCTGAGAGGTATACTGTCGATAGGGAAAATTTTTGGAAGTCTTTCCGTTCTCCATTATAGCCTATGGGATTCATTGGAATGGGTTAGGGTTAGAGTCCAGGACACACTTATGTTCGGGTGAAAATTGGGGTTTGGTTTAGGGTTGGGTAAGATGTATTTTTGATATCACACTGAATGGTATACTCTTGATGGGGAAGATTTTTGGATGTTTTTCCATTCTCCATTAAAACCTATGGGAATCATTACAGTGAAAGGCAGCCCACGGCTAGGGGGATGGAGTGTCTCCTGTGCTCCGAAGGACCGAAGCAATAAAACGGTCTCCAATAATCCGGCGTTTTAAGGGTTAAGTAACCCTGAAGGGTAACTTAACCCTTAAAACGTTGGATTTCAGGAGAAAATTGGAATCCACTGCTGGGCGCATTTTTGGCACTCCCGGGAAAGGCAGCCCTTCTGCGACGCCCACGAGCGAAGGAATGCGACGGTCTGCAAAATTCTGTCATGTTCTGGGTTGAGTCATCCTGAAAGTTTATCTTCCTGAGAGGTATACTGTCGATAGGGAAAATTTCTGGAAGTCTTTCCGTTCTCCATTATAGCCTATGGGATTCATTGGAATGGTTTAGGGTTAGGGTTAGAGTCCAGGACACACTTATGTTCGGGTGAATATTGGGGTTTGGTTTAGGGTTGGGTAAGATGTATTTTTGATATCACACTGAATGGTATACTCTTGATGGGGAAAATTTTTGGATGTTTTTCCATTCTCCATTAAAACCTATGGGAATCATTACAGTGAAAGGCAGCCCACGGCTTGGGGGATGGAGTGTCTCCTGTGCTCCGAAGGAGCGAAGCAATAAAACGGTCTCCAATAATCCGGCGTTTTAAGGGTTAAATAACCCTGAAGGGTAACTTAACCCTTAAAACGTTGGATTTCAGGAGAAAATTGGAATCCACTGCTGGGCGCATTTTTGGCACTCCCGGGAAAGGCAGCCCTTCTGCGACGCCCACGAGCGAAGGAATGCGACGGTCTGCAAAATTCTGTCATGTTCTGGGTTGAGTCATCCTGAAAGTTTATCTTCCTGAGAGGTATACTGTCGATAGGGAAAATTTTTGGAAGTCTTTCCGTTCTCCATTATAGCCTATGGGATTCATTGGAATGGGTTAGGGTTAGGGTTAGAGTCCAGGACACACTTATGTTCGGGTGAAAATTGGGGTTTGGTTTAGGGTTGGGTAAGATGTATTTTTGATATCACACTGAATGGTATACTCTTGATGGGGAAGATTTTTGGATGTTTTTCCATTCTCCATTAAAACCTATGGGAATCATTACAGTGAAAGGCAGCCCACGGCTAGGGGGATGGAGTGTCTCCTGTGCTCCGAAGGAGCGAAGCAATAAAACGGTCTCCAATAATCCGGCGTTTTAAGGGTTAAGTAACCCTGAAGGGTAACTTAACCCTTAAAACGTTGGATTTCAGGAGAAAATTGGAATCCACTGCTGGGCGCATTTTTGGCACTCCCGGGAAAGGCAGCCCTTCTGCGACGCCCACGAGCGAAGGAATGCGACGGTCTGCAAAATTCTGTCATGTTCTGGGTTGAGTCATCCTGAAAGTTTATCTTCCTGAGAGGTATACTGTCGATAGGGAAAATTTTTGGAAGTCTTTCCGTTCTCCATTATAGCCTATGGGATTCATTGGAATGGGTTAGGGTTAGGGTTAGAGTCCAGGACACACTTATGTTCGGGTGAAAATTGGGGTTTGGTTTAGGGTTGGGTAAGATGTATTTTTGATATCACACTGAATGGTATACTCTTGATGGGGAAAATTTTTGGATGTTTTTCCATTCTCCATTAAAACCTATGGGAATCATTACAGTGAAAGGCAGCCCACGGCTAGGGGGATGGAGTGTCTCCTGTGCTCCGAAGGAGCGAAGCAATAAAACGGTCTCCAATAATCCGGCGTTTTAAGGGTTAAGTAACCCTGAAGGGTAACTTAACCCTTAAAACGTTGGATTTCAGGAGAAAATTGGAATCCACCGCTGGGCGCATTTTTGGCACTCCCGGGAAAGGCAGCCCTTCTGTGACGCCCACGAGCGAAGGAATGCGACGGTCTGCAAAATTCTGTCATGTTCTGGGTTGAGTCATCCTGAAAGTTTATCTTCCTGAGAGGTATACTGTCGATAGGGAAAATTTTTGGAAGTCTTTCCGTTCTCCATTATAGCCTATGGGATTCATTGGAATGGGTTAGGGTTAGGGTTAGAGTCCAGGACACACTTATGTTCGGATGAAAATTGGGGTTTGGTTTAGGGTTGGGTAAGATGTATTTTTGATATCACACTGAATGGTATACTCTTGATGGGGAAAATTTTTGGATGTTTTTCCATTCTCCATTAAAACCTATGGGAATCATTACAGTGAAAGGCAGCCCACGGCTAGGGGGATGGAGTGTCTCCTGCGCTCCGAAGGACCGAAGCAATAAAACGGTCTCCAATAATCCGGCGTTTTAAGGGTTAAGTAACCCTGAAGGGTAACTTAACCCTTAAAACGTTGGATTTCAGGAGAAAATTGGAATCCACTGCTGGGCGCATTTTTGGCACTCCCGGGAAAGGCAGCCCTTCTGCGACGCCCACGAGCGAAGGAATGCGACGGTCTGCAAAATTCTGTCATGTTCTGGGTTGAGTCATCCTGAAAGTTTATCTTCCTGAGAGATATACTGTCGATAGGGAAAATTTTTGGAAGTCTTTCCGTTCTCCATTATAGCCTATGGGATTCATTAGAATGGGTTAGGGTTAGGGTTAGAGTCCAGGACACACTTATGTTCGGGTGAAAATTGGGGTTTGGTTTAGGGTTGGGTAAGATGTATTTTTGATATCACACTGAATGGTATACCCTTGATGGGGAAAATTTTTGGATGTTTTTCCATTCTCCATTAAAACCTATGGGAATCATTACAGTGAAAGGCAGCCCACGGCTAGGGTGATGGAGTGTCTCCTGTGCTCCGAAGGACCGAAGCAATAAAACGGTCTCCAATAATCCGGCGTTTTAAGGGTTAAGTAACCCTGAAGGGTAACTTAACCCTTAAAACGTTGGATTTCAGGAGAAAATTGGAATCCACTGCTGGGCGCATTTTTGGCATTCCCGGGAAAGGCAGCCCTTCTGCGACGCCCACGAGCGAAGGAATGCGACGGTCTGCAAAATTCTGTCATGTTCTGGGTTGAGTCATCCTGAAAGTTTATCTTCCTGAGAGGTATACTGTCGATAGGGAAAATTTTTGGAAGTCTTTCCGTTCTCCATTATAGCCTATGGGATTCATTGGAATGGGTTAGGGTTAGGGTTAGAGTCCAGGACACACTTATGTTCGGGTGAAAATTGGGGTTTGGTTTATGGTTGGGTAAGATGTATTTTTGATATCACACTGAATGGTATACTCTTGATGGGGAAAATTTTTGGATGTTTTTCCATTCTCCATTAAAACCTATGGGAATCATTACAGTGAAAGGCAGCCCACGGCTAGGGGGATGGAGTGTCTCCTGTGCTCCGAAGGAGCGAAGCAATAAAACGGTCTCCAATAATCCGGCGTTTTAAGGGTTAAAACGTTGGATTTCAGGAGAAAATTGGAATCCACTGCTGGGCGCATTTTTGGCACTCCCGGGAAAGGCAGCCCTTCTGCGATGCCCACGAGCGAAGGAATGCGACGGTCTGCAAAATTCTGTCATGTTCTGGGTTGAGTCATCCTGAAAGTTTATCTTCCTGAGAGGTATACTGTCGATAGGGAAAATTTTTGGAAGTCTTTCCGTTCTCCATTATAGCCTATGGGATTCATTGGAATGGGTTAGGGTTAGGGTTAGAGTCCAGGACACACTTATGTTCGGGTGAAAATTGGGGTTTGGTTTAGGGTTGGGTAAGATGTATTTTTGATATCACACTGAATGGTATACTCTTGATGGGGAAAATTTTTGGATGTTTTTCCATTCTCCATTAAAACCTATGGGAATCATTACAGTGAAAGGCAGCCCACGGCTAGGGGGATGGAGTGTCTTCTGTGCTCCGAAGGACCGAAGCAATAAAACGGTCTCCAATAATCCGGCGTTTTAAGGGTTAAGTAACCCTGAAGGGTAACTTAACCCTTAAAACGTTGGATTTCAGGAGAAAATTGGAATCCACTGCTGGGCGCATTTTTGGCACTCCCGGGAAAGGCAGCCCTTCTGCGACGCCCACGAGCGAAGGAATGCGACGGTCTGCAAAATTCTGTCATGTTCTGGGTTGAGTCATCCTGAAAGTTTATCTTCCTGAGAGGTATACTGTCGATAGGGAAAATTTTTGGAAGTCTTTCCGTTCTCCATTATAGCCTATGGGATTCATTGGAATGGGTTAGGGTTAGGGTTAGAGTCCAGGACACACTTATGTTCGGGTGAAAATTGGGGTTTGGTTTAGGGTTGGGTAAGATGTATTTTTGATATCACACTGAATGGTATACTCTTGATGGGGAAAATTTTTGGATGTTTTTCCATTCTCCATTAAAACCTATGGGAATCATTACAGTGAAAGGCAGCCCACGGCTAGGGGGATGGAGTGTCTCCTGTGCTCCGAAGGACCGAAGCAATAAAACGGTCTCCAATAATCCGGCGTTTTAAGGGTTAAGTAACCCTGAAGGGTAACTTAACCCTTAAAACGTTGGATTTCAGGAGAAAATTGGAATCCACTGCTGGGCGCATTTTTGGCACTCCCGGGAAAGGCAGCCCTTCTGCGACGCCCACGAGCGAAGGAATGCGACGGTCTGCAAAATTCTGTCATGTTCTGGGTTGAGTCATCCTGAAAGTTTATCTTCCTGAGAGGTATACTGTCGATAGGGAAAATTTTTGGAAGTCTTTCCGTTCTCCATTATAGCCTATGGGATTCATTGGAATGGGTTAGGGTTAGGGTTAGAGTCCAGGACACACTTATGTTCGGGTGAAAATTGGGGTTTGGTTTAGGGTTGGGTAAGATGTATTTTTGATATCACACTGAATGGTATACTCTTGATGGGGAAAATTTTTGGATGTTTTTCCATTCTCCATTAAAACCTATGGGAATCATTACAGTGAAAGGCAGCCCACGGCTAGGGGGATGGAGTGTCTCCTGTGCTCCGAAGGACCGAAGCAATAAAACGGTCTCCAATAATCCGGCGTTTTAAGGGTTAAGTAACCCTGAAGGGTAACTTAACCCTTAAAACGTTGGATTTCAGGAGAAAATTGGAATCCACTGCTGGGCGCATTTTTGGCACTCCCGGGAAAGGCAGCCCTTCTGCGACGCCCACGAGCGAAGGAATGCGACGGTCTGCAAAATTCTGTCATGTTCTGGGTTGAGTCATCCTGAAAGTTTATCTTCCTGAGAGGTATACTGTCGATAGGGAAAATTTTTGGAAGTCTTTCCGTTCTCCATTATAGCCTATGGGATTCATTGGAATGGGTTAGGGTTAGGGTTAGAGTCCAGGACACACTTATGTTCGGGTGAAAATTGGGGTTTGGTTTAGGGTTGGGTAAGATGTATTTTTGATATCACACTGAATGGTATACTCTTGATGGGGAAAATTTTTGGATGTTTTTCCATTCTCCATTAAAACCTATGGGAATCATTACAGTGAAAGGCAGCCCACGGCTAGGGGGATGGAGTGTCTCCTGTGCTCCGAAGGACCGAAGCAATAAAACGGTCTCCAGTAATCCGGCGTTTTAAGGGTTAAGTAACCCTGAAGGGTAACTTAACCCTTAAAACGTTGGATTTCAGGAGAAAATTGGAATCCACTGCTGGGCGCATTTTTGGCACTCCCGGGAAAGGCAGCCCTTCTGCGACGCCCACGAGCGAAGGAATGCGACGGTCTGCAAAATTCTGTCATGTTCTGGGTTGAGTCATCCTGAAAGTTTATCTTCCTGAGAGGTATACTGTCGATAGGGAAAATTTTTGGAAGTCTTTCCGTTCTCCATTATAGCCTATGGGATTCATTGGAATGGGTTAGGGTTAGGGTTAGAGTCCAGGACACACTTATGTTCGGGTGAAAATTGGGGTTTGGTTTAGGGTTGGGTAAGATGTATTTTTGATATCACACTGAATGGTATACTCTTGATGGGGAAAATTTTTGGATGTTTTTCCATTCTCCATTAAAACCTATGGGAATCATTACAGTGAAAGGCAGCCCACGGCTAGGGGGATGGAGTGTCTCCTGTGCTCCAAAGGACCGAAGCAATAAAACGGTCTCCAATAATCCGGCGTTTTAAGGGTTAAGTAACCCTGAAGGGTAACTTAACCCTTAAAACGTTGGATTTCAGGAGAAAATTGGAATCCACTGCTGGGCGCATTTTTGGCATTCCCGGGAAAGGCAGCCCTTCTGCGACGCCCACGAGCGAAGGAATGCGACGGTCTGCAAAATTCTGTCATGTTCTGGGTTGAGTCATCCTGAAAGTTTATCTTCCTGAGAGGTATACTGTCGATAGGGAAAATTTTTGGAAGTCTTTCCGTTCTCCATTATAGCCTATGGGATTCATTGGAATGGGTTAGGGTTAGGGTTAGAGTCCAGGACACACTTATGTTCGGGTGAAAATTGGGGTTTGGTTTATGGTTGGGTAAGATGTATTTTTGATATCACACTGAATGGTATACTCTTGATGGGGAAAATTTTTGGATGTTTTTCCATTCTCCATTAAAACCTATGGGAATCATTACAGTGAAAGGCAGCCCACGGCTAGGGGGATGGAGTGTCTCCTGTGCTCCGAAGGAGCGAAGCAATAAAACGGTCTCCAATAATCCGGCGTTTTAAGGGTTAAAACGTTGGATTTCAGGAGAAAATTGGAATCCACTGCTGGGCGCATTTTTGACACTCCCGGGAAAGGCAGCCCTTCTGCGACGCCCACGAGCGAAGGAATGCGACGGTCTGCAAAATTCTGTCATGTTCTGGGTTGAGTCATCCTGAAAGTTTATCTTCCTGAGAGGTATACTGTCGATAGGGAAAATTTTTGGAAGTCTTTCCGTTCTCCATTATAGCCTATGGGATTCATTGGAATGGGTTAGGGTTAGGGTTAGAGTCCAGGACACACTTATGTTCGGGTGAAAATTGGGGTTTGGTTTAGGGTTGGGTAAGATGTATTTTTGATATCACACTGAATGGTATACCCTTGATGGGGAAAATTTTTGGATGTTTTTCCATTCTCCATTAAAACCTATGGGAATCATTACAGTGAAAGGCAGCCCACGGCTAGGGGGATGGAGTGTCTCCTGTGCTCCGAAGGACCGAAGCAATAAAACGGTCTCCAATAATCCGGCGTTTTAAGGGTTAAGTAACCCTGAAGGGTAACTTAACCCTTAAAACGTTGGATTTCAGGAGAAAATTGGAATCCACTGCTGGGCGCATTTTTGGCACTCCCGGGAAAGGCAGCCCTTCTGCGACGCCCACGAGCGAAGGAATGCGACGGTCTGCAAAATTCTGTCATGTTCTGGGTTGAGTCATCCTGAAAGTTTATCTTCCTGAGAGGTATACTGTCGATAGGGAAAATTTTTGGAAGTCTTTCCGTTCTCCATTATAGCCTATGGGATTCATTGGAATGGGTTAGGGTTAGGGTTAGAGTCCAGGACACACTTATGTTCGGGTGAAAATTGGGGTTTGGTTTAGGGTTGGGTAAGATGTATTTTTGATATCACACTGAATGGTATACTCTTGATGGGGAAAATTTTTGGATGTTTTTCCATTCTCCATTAAAACCTATGGGAATCATTACAGTGAAAGGCAGCCCACGGCTAGGGGGATGGAGTGTCTCCTGTGCTCCGAAGGACCGAAGCAATAAAACGGTCTCCAATAATCCGGCGTTTTAAGGGTTAAGTAACCCTGAAGGGTAACTTAACCCTTAAAACGTTGGATTTCAGGAGAAAATTGGAATCCACTGCTGGGCGCATTTTTGGCACTCCCGGGAAAGGCAGCCCTTCTGCGACGCCCACGAGCGAAGGAATGCGACGGTCTGCAAAATTCTGTCATGTTCTGGGTTGAGTCATCCTGAAAGTTTATCTTCCTGAGAGGTATACTGTCGATAGGGAAAATTTTTGGAAGTCTTTCCGTTCTCCATTATAGCCTATGGGATTCATTGGAATGGGTTAGGGTTAGGGTTAGAGTCCAGGACACACTTATGTTCGGGTGAAAATTGGGGTTTGGTTTAGGGTTGGGTAAGATGTATTTTTGATATCACACTGAATGGTATACTCTTGATGGGGAAAATTTTTGGATGTTTTTCCATTCTCCATTAAAACCTATGGGAATCATTACAGTGAAAGGCAGCCCACGGCTAGGGGGATGGAGTGTCTCCTGTGCTCCGAAGGAGCGAAGCAATAAAACGGTCTCCAATAATCCGGCGTTTTAAGGGTTAAAACGTTGGATTTCAGGAGAAAATTGGAATCCACTGCTGGGCGCATTTTTGGCACTCCCGGGAAAGGCAGCCCTTCTGCGACGCCCACGAGCGAAGGAATGCGACGGTCTGCAAAATTCTGTCATGTTCTGGGTTGAGTCATCCTGAAAGTTTATCTTCCTGAGAGGTATACTGTCGATAGGGAAAATTTTTGGAAGTCTTTCCGTTCTCCATTATAGCCTATGGGATTCATTGGAATGGGTTAGGGTTAGGGTTAGAGTCCAGGACACACTTATGTTCGGGTGAAAATTGGGGTTTGGTTTAGGGTTGGGTAAGATGTATTTTTGATATCACACTGAATGGTATACTCTTGATGGGGAAAATTTTTGGATGTTTTTCCATTCTCCATTAAAACCTATGGGAATCATTACAGTGAAAGGCAGCCCACGGCTAGGGGGATGGAGTGTCTCCTGCGCTCCGAAGGACCGAAGCAATAAAACGGTCTCCAATAATCCGGCGTTTTAAGGGTTAAGTAACCCTGAAGGGTAACTTAACCCTTAAAACGTTGGATTTCAGGAGAAAATTGGAATCCACTGCTGGGCGCATTTTTGGCACTCCCGGGAAAGGCAGCCCTTCTGCGACGCCCACGAGCGAAGGAATGCGACGGTCTGCAAAATTCTGTCATGTTCTGGGTTGAGTCATCCTGAAAGTTTATCTTCCTGAGAGGTATACTGTCGATAGGGAAAATTTTTGGAAGTCTTTCCGTTCTCCATTATAGCCTATGGGATTCATTGGAATGGGTTAGGGTTAGGGTTAGAGTCCAGGACACACTTATGTTCGGGTGAAAATTGGGGTTTGGTTTAGGGTTGGGTAAGATGTATTTTTGATATCACACTGAATGGTATACCCTTGATGGGGAAAATTTTTGGATGTTTTTCCATTCTCCATTAAAACCTATGGGAATCATTACAGTGAAAGGCAGCCCACGGCTAGGGGGATGGAGTGTCTCCTGCGCTCCGAAGGACCGAAGCAATAAAACGGTCTCCAATAATCCGGCGTTTTAAGGGTTAAGTAACCCTGAAGGGTAACTTAACCCTTAAAACGTTGGATTTCAGGAGAAAATTGGAATCCACTGCTGGGCGCATTTTTGGCACTCCCGGGAAAGGCAGCCCTTCTGCGACGCCCACGAGCGAAGGAATGCGACGGTCTGCAAAATTCTGTCATGTTCTGGGTTGAGTCATCCTGAAAGTTTATCTTCCTGAGAGGTATACTGTCGATAGGGAAAATTTTTGGAAGTCTTTCCGTTCTCCATTATAGCCTATGGGATTCATTGGAATGGGTTAGGGTTAGGGTTAGAGTCCAGGACACACTTATGTTCGGGTGAAAATTGGGGTTTGGTTTAGGGTTGGGTAAGATGTATTTTTGATATCACACTGAATGGTATACTCTTGATGGGGAAAATTTTTGGATGTTTTTCCATTCTCCATTAAAACCTATGGGAATCATTACAGTGAAAGGCAGCCCACGGCTAGGGGGATGGAGTGTCTCCTGTGCTCCGAAGGAGCGAAGTAATAAAACGGTCTCCAATAATCCGGCGTTTTAAGGGTTAAAACGTTGGATTTCAGGAGAAAATTGGAATCCACTGCTGGGCGCATTTTTGGCACTCCCGGGAAAGGCAGCCCTTCTGCGATGCCCACGAGCGAAGGAATGCGACGGTCTGCAAAATTCTGTCATGTTCTGGGTTGAGTCATCCTGAAAGTTTATCTTCCTGAGAGGTATACTGTCGATAGGGAAAATTTTTGGAAGTCTTTCCGTTCTCCATTATAGCCTATGGGATTCATTGGAATGGGTTAGGGTTAGGGTTAGAGTCCAGGACACACTTATGTTCGGGTGAAAATTGGGGTTTGGTTTAGGGTTGGGTAAGATGTATTTTTGATATCACACTGAATGGTATACTCTTGATGGGGAAAATTTTTGGATGTTTTTCCATTCTCCATTAAAACCTATGGGAATCATTACAGTGAAAGGCAGCCCACGGCTAGGGGGATGGAGTGTCTCCTGCGCTCCGAAGGACCGAAGCAATAAAACGGTCTCCAATAATCCGGCGTTTTAAGGGTTAAGTAACCCTGAAGGGTAACTTAACCCTTAAAACGTTGGATTTCAGGAGAAAATTGGAATCCACTGCTGGGCGCATTTTTGGCACTCCCGGGAAAGGCAGCCCTTCTGCGACGCCCACGAGCGAAGGAATGCGACGGTCTGCAAAATTCTGTCATGTTCTGGGTTGAGTCATCCTGAAAGTTTATCTTCCTGAGAGGTATACTGTCGATAGGGAAAATTTTTGGAAGTCTTTCCGTTCTCCATTATAGCCTATGGGATTCATTGGAATGGGTTAGGGTTAGGGTTAGAGTCCAGGACACACTTATGTTCGGGTGAAAATTGGGGTTTGGTTTAGGGTTGGGTAAGATGTATTTTTGATATCACACTGAATGGTATACCCTTGATGGGGAAAATTTTTGGATGTTTTTCCATTCTCCATTAAAACCTATGGGAATCATTACAGTGAAAGGCAGCCCACGGCTAGGGGGATGGAGTGTCTCCTGTGCTCCGAAGGACCGAAGCAATAAAACGGTCTCCAATAATCCGGCGTTTTAAGGGTTAAGTAACCCTGAAGGGTAACTTAACCCTTAAAACGTTGGATTTCAGGAGAAAATTGGAATCCACTGCTGGGCGCATTTTTGGCACTCCCGGGAAAGGCAGCCCTTCTGCGACGCCCACGAGCGAAGGAATGCGACGGTCTGCAAAATTCTGTCATGTTCTGGGTTGAGTCATCCTGAAAGTTTATCTTCCTGAGAGGTATACTGTCGATAGGGAAAATTTTTGGAAGTCTTTCCGTTCTCCATTATAGCCTATGGGATTCATTGGAATGGGTTAGGGTTAGGGTTAGAGTCCAGGACACACTTATGTTCGGGTGAAAATTGGGGTTTGGTTTAGGGTTGGGTAAGATGTATTTTTGATATCACACTGAATGGTATACTCTTGATGGGGAAGATTTTTGGATGTTTTTCCATTCTCCATTAAAACCTATGGGAATCATTACAGTGAAAGGCAGCCCACGGCTAGGGGGATGGAGTGTCTCCTGTGCTCCGAAGGACCGAAGCAATAAAACGGTCTCCAATAATCCGGCGTTTTAAGGGTTAAGTAACCCTGAAGGGTAACTTAACCCTTAAAACGTTGGATTTCAGGAGAAAATTGGAATCCACTGCTGGGCGCATTTTTGGCACTCCCGGGAAAGGCAGCCCTTCTGCGACGCCCACGAGCGAAGGAATGCGACGGTCTGCAAAATTCTGTCATGTTCTGGGTTGAGTCATCCTGAAAGTTTATCTTCCTGAGAGGTATACTGTCGATAGGGAAAATTTTTGGAAGTCTTTCCGTTCTCCATTATAGCCTATGGGATTCATTGGAATGGGTTAGGGTTAGGGTTAGAGTCCAGGACACACTTATGTTCGGGTGAAAATTGGGGTTTGGTTTAGGGTTGGGTAAGATGTATTTTTGATATCACACTGAATGGTATACCCTTGATGGGGAAAATTTTTGGATGTTTTTCCATTCTCCATTAAAACCTATGGGAATCATTACAGTGAAAGGCAGCCCACGGCTAGGGGGATGGAGTGTCTCCTGCGCTCCGAAGGACCGAAGCAATAAAACGGTCTCCAATAATCCGGCGTTTTAAGGGTTAAGTAACCCTGAAGGGTAACTTAACCCTTAAAACGTTGGATTTCAGGAGAAAATTGGAATCCACTGCTGGGCGCATTTTTGGCACTCCCGGGAAAGGCAGCCCTTCTGCGACGCCCACGAGCGAAGGAATGCGACGGTCTGCAAAATTCTGTCATGTTCTGGGTTGAGTCATCCTGAAAGTTTATCTTCCTGAGAGGTATACTGTCGATAGGGAAAATTTTTGGAAGTCTTTCCGTTCTCCATTATAGCCTATGGGATTCATTGGAATGGGTTAGGGTTAGGGTTAGAGTCCAGGACACACTTATGTTCGGGTGAAAATTGGGGTTTGGTTTAGGGTTGGGTAAGATGTATTTTTGATATCACACTGAATGGTATACTCTTGATGGGGAAAATTTTTGGATGTTTTTCCATTCTCCATTAAAACCTATGGGAATCATTACAGTGAAAGGCAGCCCACGGCTAGGGGGATGGAGTGTCTCCTGTGCTCCGAAGGACCGAAGCAATAAAACGGTCTCCAATAATCCGGCGTTTTAAGGGTTAAGTAACCCTGAAGGGTAACTTAACCCTTAAAACGTTGGATTTCAGGAGAAAATTGGAATCCACTGCTGGGCGCATTTTTGGCACTCCCGGGAAAGGCAGCCCTTCTGCGACGCCCACGAGCGAAGGAATGCGACGGTCTGCAAAATTCTGTCATGTTCTGGGTTGAGTCATCCTGAAAGTTTATCTTCCTGAGAGGTATACTGTCGATAGGGAAAATTTTTGGAAGTCTTTCCGTTCTCCATTATAGCCTATGGGATTCATTGGAATGGGTTAGGGTTAGGGTTAGAGTCCAGGACACACTTATGTTCGGGTGAAAATTGGGGTTTGGTTTAGGGTTGGGTAAGATGTATTTTTGATATCACACTGAATGGTATACTCTTGATGGGGAAAATTTTTGGATGTTTTTCCATTCTCCATTAAAACCTATGGGAATCATTACAGTGAAAGGCAGCCCACGGCTAGGGGGATGGAGTGTCTCCTGCGCTCCGAAGGACCGAAGCAATAAAACGGTCTCCAATAATCCGGCGTTTTAAGGGTTAAGTAACCCTGAAGGGTAACTTAACCCTTAAAACGTTGGATTTCAGGAGAAAATTGGAATCCACTGCTGGGCGCATTTTTGGCACTCCCGGGAAAGGCAGCCCTTCTGCGACGCCCACGAGCGAAGGAATGCGACGGTCTGCAAAATTCTGTCATGTTCTGGGTTGAGTCATCCTGAAAGTTTATCTTCCTGAGAGGTATACTGTCGATAGGGAAAATTTTTGGAAGTCTTTCCGTTCTCCATTATAGCCTATGGGATTCATTGGAATGGGTTAGGGTTAGGGTTAGAGTCCAGGACACACTTATGTTCGGGTGAAAATTGGGGTTTGGTTTAGGGTTGGGTAAGATGTATTTTTGATATCACACTGAATGGTATACTCTTGATGGGGAAAATTTTTGGATGTTTTTCCATTCTCCATTAAAACCTATGGGAATCATTACAGTGAAAGGCAGCCCACGGCTAGGGGGATGGAGTGTCTCCTGTGCTCCGAAGGACCGAAGCAATAAAACGGTCTCCAATAATCCGGCGTTTTAAGGGTTAAGTAACCCTGAAGGGTAACTTAACCCTTAAAACGTTGGATTTCAGGAGAAAATTGGAATCCACTGCTGGGCGCATTTTTGGCACTCCCGGGAAAGGCAGCCCTTCTGCGACGCCCACGAGCGAAGGAATGCGACGGTCTGCAAAATTCTGTCATGTTCTGGGTTGAGTCATCCTGAATGTTTATCTTCCTGAGAGGTATACTGTCGATAGGGAAAATTTTTGGAAGTCTTTCCGTTCTCCATTATAGCCTATGGGATTCATTGGAATGGGTTAGGGTTAGGGTTAGAGTCCAGGACACACTTATGTTCGGGTGAAAATTGGGGTTTGGTTTAGGGTTGGGTAAGATGTATTTTTGATATCACACTGAATGGTATACTCTTGATGGGGAAAATTTTTGGATGTTTTTCCATTCTCCATTAAAACCTATGGGAATCATTACAGTGAAAGGCAGCCCACGGCTAGGGGGATGGAGTGTCTCCTGCGCTCCGAAGGACCGAAGCAATAAAACGGTCTCCAATAATCCAGCGTTTTAAGGGTTAAGTAACCCTGAAGGGTAACTTAACCCTTAAAACGTTGGATTTCAGGAGAAAATTGGAATCCACTGCTGGGCGCATTTTTGGCACTCCCGGGAAAGGCAGCCCTTCTGCGACGCCCACGAGCGAAGGAATGCGACGGTCTGCAAAATTCTGTCATGTTCTGGGTTGAGTCATCCTGAAAGTTTATCTTCCTGAGAGGTATACTGTCGATAGGGAAAATTTTTGGAAGTCTTTCCGTTCTCCATTATAGCCTATGGGATTCATTGGAATGGGTTAGGGTTAGGGTTAGAGTCCAGGACACACTTATGTTCGGGTGAAAATTGGGGTTTGGTTTAGGGTTGGGTAAGATGTATTTTTGATATCACACTGAATGGTATACCCTTGATGGGGAAAATTTTTGGATGTTTTTCCCTTCTCCATTAAAACCTATGGGAATCATTACAGTGAAAGGCAGCCCACGGCTAGGGGGATGGAGTGTCTCCTGCGCTCCGAAGGACCGAAGCAATAAAACGGTCTCCAATAATCCGGCGTTTTAAGGGTTAAGTAACCCTGAAGGGTAACTTAACCCTTAAAACGTTGGATTTCAGGAGAAAATTGGAATCCACTGCTGGGCGCATTTTTGGCACTCCCGGGAAAGGCAGCCCTTCTGCGACGCCCACGAGCGAAGGAATGCGACGGTCTGCAAAATTCTGTCATGTTCTGGGTTGAGTCATCCTGAAAGTTTATCTTCCTGAGAGGTATACTGTCGATAGGGAAAATTTTTGGAAGTCTTTCCGTTCTCCATTATAGCCTATGGGATTCATTGGAATGGGTTAGGGTTAGGGTTAGAGTCCAGGACACACTTATGTTCGGGTGAAAATTGGGGTTTGGTTTAGGGTTGGGTAAGATGTATTTTTGATATCACACTGAATGGTATACTCTTGATGGGGAAAATTTTTGGATGTTTTTCCATTCTCCATTAAAACCTATGGGAATCATTACAGTGAAAGGCAGCCCACGGCTAGGGGGATGGAGTGTCTCCTGCGCTCCGAAGGACCGAAGCAATAAAACGGTCTCCAATAATCCGGCGTTTTAAGGGTTAAGTAACCCTGAAGGGTAACTTAACCCTTAAAACGTTGGATTTCAGGAGAAAATTGGAATCCACTGCTGGGCGCATTTTTGGCACTCCCGGGAAAGGCAGCCCTTCTGCGACGCCCACGAGCGAAGGAATGCGACGGTCTGCAAAATTCTGTCATGTTCTGGGTTGAGTCATCCTGAAAGTTTATCTTCCTGAGAGGTATACTGTCGATAGGGAAAATTTTTGGAAGTCTTTCCGTTCTCCATTATAGCCTATGGGATTCATTGGAATGGGTTAGGGTTAGGGTTAGAGTCCAGGACACACTTATGTTCGGGTGAAAATTGGGGTTTGGTTTAGGGTTGGGTAAGATGTATTTTTGATATCACACTGAATGGTATACTCTTGATGGGGAAAATTTTTGGATGTTTTTCCATTCTCCATTAAAACCTATGGGAATCATTACAGTGAAAGGCAGCCCACGGCTAGGGGGATGGAGTGTCTCCTGCGCTCCGAAGGACCGAAGCAATAAAACGGTCTCCAATAATCCGGCGTTTTAAGGGTTAAGTAACCCTGAAGGGTAACTTAACCCTTAAAACGTTGGATTTCAGGAGAAAATTGGAATCCACTGCTGGGCGCATTTTTGGCACTCCCGGGAAAGGCAGCCCTTCTGCGACGCCCACGAGCGAAGGAATGCGACGGTCTGCAAAATTCTGTCATGTTCTGGGTTGAGTCATCCTGAAAGTTTATCTTCCTGAGAGGTATACTGTCGATAGGGAAAATTTTTGGAAGTCTTTCCGTTCTCCATTATAGCCTATGGGATTCATTGGAATGGGTTAGGGTTAGGGTTAGAGTCCAGGACACACTTATGTTCGGGTGAAAATTGGGGTTTGGTTTAGGGTTGGGTAAGATGTATTTTTGATATCACACTGAATGGTATACTCTTGATGGGGAAAATTTTTGGATGTTTTTCCATTCTCCATTAAAACCTATGGGAATCATTACAGTGAAAGGCAGCCCACGGCTAGGGGGATGGAGTGTCTCCTGTGCTCCGAAGGACCGAAGCAATAAAACGGTCTCCAATAATCCGGCGTTTTAAGGGTTAAGTAACCCTGAAGGGTAACTTAACCCTTAAAACGTTGGATTTCAGGAGAAAATTGGAATCCACTGCTGGGCGCATTTTTGGCACTCCCGGGAAAGGCAGCCCTTCTGCGACGCCCACGAGCGAAGGAATGCGACGGTCTGCAAAATTCTGTCATGTTCTGGGTTGAGTCATCCTGAAAGTTTATCTTCCTGAGAGGTATACTGTCGATAGGGAAAATTTTTGGAAGTCTTTCCGTTCTCCATTATAGCCTATGGGATTCATTGGAATGGGTTAGGGTTAGGGTTAGAGTCCAGGACACACTTATGTTCGGGTGAAAATTGGGGTTTGGTTTAGGGTTGGGTAAGATGTATTTTTGATATCACACTGAATGGTATACTCTTGATGGGGAAAATTTTTGGATGTTTTTCCATTCTCCATTAAAACCTATGGGAATCATTACAGTGAAAGGCAGCCCACGGCTAGGGGGATGGAGTGTCTCCTGCGCTCCGAAGGACCGAAGCAATAAAACGGTCTCCAATAATCCGGCGTTTTAAGGGTTAAGTAACCCTGAAGGGTAACTTAACCCTTAAAACGTTGGATTTCAGGAGAAAATTGGAATCCACTGCTGGGCGCATTTTTGGCACTCCCGGGAAAGGCAGCCCTTCTGCGACGCCCACGAGCGAAGGAATGCGACGGTCTGCAAAATTCTGTCATGTTCTGGGTTGAGTCATCCTGAAAGTTTATCTTCCTGAGAGGTATACTGTCGATAGGGAAAATTTTTGGAAGTCTTTCCGTTCTCCATTATAGCCTATGGGATTCATTGGAATGGGTTAGGGTTAGGGTTAGAGTCCAGGACACACTTATGTTCGGGTGAAAATTGGGGTTTGGTTTAGGGTTGGGTAAGATGTATTTTTGATATCACACTGAATGGTATACCCTTGATGGGGAAAATTTTTGGATGTTTTTCCATTCTCCATTAAAACCTATGGGAATCATTACAGTGAAAGGCAGCCCACGGCTAGGGGGATGGAGTGTCTCCTGCGCTCCGAAGGACCGAAGCAATAAAACGGTCTCCAATAATCCGGCGTTTTAAGGGTTAAGTAACCCTGAAGGGTAACTTAACCCTTAAAACGTTGGATTTCAGGAGAAAATTGGAATCCACTGCTGGGCGCATTTTTGGCACTCCCGGGAAAGGCAGCCCTTCTGCGACGCCCACGAGCGAAGGAATGCGACGGTCTGCAAAATTCTGTCATGTTCTGGGTTGAGTCATCCTGAAAGTTTATCTTCCTGAGAGGTATACTGTCGATAGGGAAAATTTTTGGAAGTCTTTCCGTTCTCCATTATAGCCTATGGGATTCATTGGAATGGGTTAGGGTTAGGGTTAGAGTCCAGGACACACTTATGTTCGGGTGAAAATTGGGGTTTGGTTTAGGGTTGGGTAAGATGTATTTTTGATATCACACTGAATGGTATACTCTTGATGGGGAAAATTTTTGGATGTTTTTCCATTCTCCATTAAAACCTATGGGAATCATTACAGTGAAAGGCAGCCCACGGCTAGGGGGATGGAGTGTCTCCTGTGCTCCGAAGGACCGAAGCAATAAAACGGTCTCCAATAATCCGGCGTTTTAAGGGTTAAGTAACCCTGAAGGGTAACTTAACCCTTAAAACGTTGGATTTCAGGAGAAAATTGGAATCCACTGCTGGGCGCATTTTTGGCACTCCCGGGAAAGGCAGCCCTTCTGCGACGCCCACGAGCGAAGGAATGCGACGGTCTGCAAAATTCTGTCATGTTCTGGGTTGAGTCATCCTGAAAGTTTATCTTCCTGAGAGGTATACTGTCGATAGGGAAAATTTTTGGAAGTCTTTCCGTTCTCCATTATAGCCTATGGGATTCATTGGAATGGGTTAGGGTTAGGGTTAGAGTCCAGGACACACTTATGTTCGGGTGAAAATTGGGGTTTGGTTTAGGGTTGGGTAAGATGTATTTTTGATATCACACTGAATGGTATACTCTTGATGGGGAAAATTTTTGGATGTTTTTCCATTCTCCATTAAAACCTATGGGAATCATTACAGTGAAAGGCAGCCCACGGCTAGGGGGATGGAGTGTCTCCTGTGCTCCGAAGGACCGAAGCAATAAAACGGTCTCCAATAATCCGGCGTTTTAAGGGTTAAGTAACCCTGAAGGGTAACTTAACCCTTAAAACGTTGGATTTCAGGAGAAAATTGGAATCCACTGCTGGGCGCATTTTTGGCACTCCCGGGAAAGGCAGCCCTTCTGCGACGCCCACGAGCGAAGGAATGCGACGGTCTGCAAAATTCTGTCATGTTCTGGGTTGAGTCATCCTGAAAGTTTATCTTCCTGAGAGGTATACTGTCGATAGGGAAAATTTTTGGAAGTCTTTCCGTTCTCCATTATAGCCTATGGGATTCATTGGAATGGGTTAGGGTTAGGGTTAGAGTCCAGGACACACTTATGTTCGGGTGAAAATTGGGGTTTGGTTTAGGGTTGGGTAAGATGTATTTTTGATATCACACTGAATGGTATACTCTTGATGGGGAAAATTTTTGGATGTTTTTCCATTCTCCATTAAAACCTATGGGAATCATTACAGTGAAAGGCAGCCCACGGCTAGGGGGATGGAGTGTCTCCTGTGCTCCGAAGGAGCGAAGCAATAAAACGGTCTCCAATAATCCGGCGTTTTAAGGGTTAAGTAACCCTGAAGGGTAACTTAACCCTTAAAACGTTGGATTTCAGGAGAAAATTGGAATCCACTGCTGGGCGCATTTTTGGCACTCCCGGGAAAGGCAGCCCTTCTGCGACGCCCACGAGCGAAGGAATGCGACGGTCTGCAAAATTCTGTCATGTTCTGGGTTGAGTCATCCTGAAAGTTTATCTTCCTGAGAGGTATACTGTCGATAGGGAAAATTTTTGGAAAGTCTTTCCGTTCTCCATTATAGCCTATGGGATTCATTGGAATGGGTTAGGGTTAGGGTTAGAGTCCAGGACACACTTATGTTCGGGTGAAAATTGGGGTTTGGTTTAGGGTTGGGTAAGATGTATTTTTGATATCACACTGAATGGTATACTCTTGATGGGGAAAATTTTTGGATGTTTTTCCATTCTCCATTAAAACCTATGGGAATCATTACAGTGAAAGGCAGCCCACGGCTAGGGGGATGGAGTGTCTCCTGTGCTCCGAAGGACCGAAGCAATAAAACGGTCTCCAATAATCCGGCGTTTTAAGGGTTAAGTAACCCTGAAGGGTAACTTAACCCTTAAAACGTTGGATTTCAGGAGAAAATTGGAATCCACTGCTGGGCGCATTTTTGGCACTCCCGGGAAAGGCAGCCCTTCTGCGACGCCCACGAGCGAAGGAATGCGACGGTCTGCAAAATTCTGTCATGTTCTGGGTTGAGTCATCCTGAAAGTTTATCTTCCTGAGAGGTATACTGTCGATAGGGAAAATTTTTGGAAGTCTTTCCGTTCTCCATTATAGCCTATGGGATTCATTGGAATGGGTTAGGGTTAGGGTTAGTGTCCAGGACACACTTATGTTCGGGTGAAAATTGGGGTTTGGTTTAGGGTTGGGTAAGATGTATTTTTGATATCACACTGAATGGTATACTCTTGATGGGGAAGATTTTTGGATGTTTTTCCATTCTCCATTAAAACCTATGGGAATCATTACAGTGAAAGGCAGCCCACGGCTAGGGGGATGGAGTGTCTCCTGTGCTCCGAAGGACCGAAGCAATAAAACGGTCTCCAATAATCCGGCGTTTTAAGGGTTAAGTAACCCTGAAGGGTAACTTAACCCTTAAAACGTTGGATTTCAGGAGAAAATTGGAATCCACTGCTGGGCGCATTTTTGGCACTCCCGGGAAAGGCAGCCCTTCTGCGACGCCCACGAGCGAAGGAATGCGACGGTCTGCAAAATTCTGTCATGTTCTGGGTTGAGTCATCCTGAAAGTTTATCTTCCTGAGAGGTATACTGTCGATAGGGAAAATTTTTGGAAGTCTTTCCGTTCTCCATTATAGCCTATGGGATTCATTGGAATGGGTTAGGGTTAGAGTTAGAGTCCAGGACACACTTATGTTCGGGTGAAAATTGGGGTTTGGTTTAGGGTTGGGTAAGATGTATTTTTGATATCACACTGAATGGTATACTCTTGATGGGGAAGATTTTTGGATGTTTTTCCATTCTCCATTAAAACCTATGGGAATCATTACAGTGAAAGGCAGCCCACGGCTAGGGGGATGGAGTGTCTCCTGTGCTCCGAAGGACCGAAGCAATAAAACGGTCTCCAATAATCCGGCGTTTTAAGGGTTAAGTAACCCTGAAGGGTAACTTAACCCTTAAAACGTTGGATTTCAGGAGAAAATTGGAATCCACTGCTGGGCGCATTTTTGGCACTCCCGGGAAAGGCAGCCCTTCTGCGACGCCCACGAGCGAAGGAATGCGACGGTCTGCAAAATTCTGTCATGTTCTGGGTTGAGTCATCCTGAAAGTTTATCTTCCTGAGAGGTATACTGTCGATAGGGAAAATTTTTGGAAGTCTTTCCGTTCTCCATTATAGCCTATGGGATTCATTGGAATGGGTTAGGGTTAGGGTTAGAGTCCAGGACACACTTATGTTCGGGTGAAAATTGGGGTTTGGTTTAGGGTTGGGTAAGATGTATTTTTGATATCACACTGAATGGTATACTCTTGATGGGGAAAATTTTTGGATGTTTTTCCATTCTCCATTAAAACCTATGGGAATCATTACAGTGAAAGGCAGCCCACGGCTAGGGGGATGGAGTGTCTCCTGCGCTCCGAAGGACCAAAGCAATAAAACGGTCTCCAATAATCCGGCGTTTTAAGGGTTAAGTAACCCTGAAGGGTAACTTAACCCTTAAAACGTTGGATTTCAGGAGAAAATTGGAATCCACTGCTGGGCGCACTTTTGGCACTCCCGGGAAAGGCAGCCCTTCTGCGACGCCCACGAGCGAAGGAATGCGACGGTCTGCAAAATTCTGTCATGTTCTGGGTTGAGTCATCCTGAAAGTTTATCTTCCTGAGAGGTATACTGTCAATAGGGAAAATTTTTGGAAGTCTTTCCGTTCTCCATTATAGCCTATGGGATTCATTGGAATGGGTTAGGGTTAGGGTTAGAGTCCAGGACACACTTATGTTCGGGTGAAAATTGGGGTTTGGTTTAGGGTTGGGTAAGATGTATTTTTGATATCACACTGAATGGTATACTCTTGATGGGGAAAATTTTTGGATGTTTTTCCATTCTCCATTAAAACCTATGGGAATCATTACAGTGAAAGGCAGCCCACGGCTAGGGGGATGGAGTGTCTCCTGCGCTCCGAAGGACCGAAGCAATAAAACGGTCTCCAATAATCCGGCGTTTTAAGGGTTAAGTAACCCTGAAGGGTAACTTAACCCTTAAAACGTTGGATTTCAGGAGAAAATTGGAATCCACTGCTGGGCGCATTTTTGGCACTCCGGGAAAGGCAGCCCTTCTGCGACGCCCACGAGCGAAGGAATGCGACGGTCTGCAAAATTCTGTCATGTTCTGGGTTGAGTCATCCTGAAAGTTTATCTTCCTGAGAGGTATACTGTCGATAGGGAAAATTTTTGGAAGTCTTTCCGTTCTCCATTATAGCCTATGGGATTCATTGGAATGGGTTAGGGTTAGGGTTAGAGTCCAGGACACACTTATGTTCGGGTGAAAATTGGGGTTTGGTTTAGGGTTGGGTAAGATGTATTTTTGATATCACACTGAATGGTATACTCTTGATGGGGAAAATTTTTGGATGTTTTTCCATTCTCCATTAAAACCTATGGGAATCATTACAGTGAAAGGCAGCCCACGGCTAGGGGGATGGAGTGTCTCCTGTGCTCCGAAGGACCGAAGCAATAAAACGGTCTCCAATAATCCGGCGTTTTAAGGGTTAAGTAACCCTGAAGGGTAACTTAACCCTTAAAACGTTGGATTTCAGGAGAAAATTGGAATCCACTGCTGGGCGCATTTTTGGCACTCCCGGGAAAGGCAGCCCTTCTGCGACGCCCACGAGCGAAGGAATGCGACGGTCTGCAAAATTCTGTCATGTTCTGGGTTGAGTCATCCTGAAAGTTTATCTTCCTGAGAGGTATACTGTCGATAGGGAAAATTTTTGGAAGTCTTTCCGTTCTCCATTATAGCCTATGGGATTCATTGGAATGGGTTAGGGTTAGGGTTAGAGTCCAGGACACACTTATGTTCGGGTGAAAATTGGGGTTTGGTTTAGGGTTGGGTAAGATGTATTTTTGATATCACACTGAATGGTATACTCTTGATGGGGAAAATTTTTGGATGTTTTTCCATTCTCCATTAAAACCTATGGGAATCATTACAGTGAAAGGCAGCCCACGGCTAGGGGGATGGAGTGTCTCCTGCGCTCCGAAGGACCGAAGCAATAAAACGGTCTCCAATAATCCGGCGTTTTAAGGGTTAAGTAACCCTGAAGGGTAACTTAACCCTTAAAACGTTGGATTTCAGGAGAAAATTGGAATCCACTGCTGGGCGCATTTTTGGCACTCCCGGGAAAGGCAGCCCTTCTGCGACGCCCACGAGCGAAGGAATGCGACGGTCTGCAAAATTCTGTCATGTTCTGGGTTGAGTCATCCTGAAAGTTTATCTTCCTGAGAGGTATACTGTCGATAGGGAAAATTTTTGGAAGTCTTTCCGTTCTCCATTATAGCCTATGGGATTCATTGGAATGGGTTAGGGTTAGGGTTAGAGTCCAGGACACACTTATGTTCGGGTGAAAATTGGGGTTTGGTTTAGGGTTGGGTAAGATGTATTTTTGATATCACACTGAATGGTATACTCTTGATGGGGAAAATTTTTGGATGTTTTTCCATTCTCCATTAAAACCTATGGGAATCATTACAGTGAAAGGCAGCCCACGGCTAGGGGGATGGAGTGTCTCCTGTGCTCCGAAGGACCGAAGCAATAAAACGGTCTCCAATAATCCGGCGTTTTAAGGGTTAAGTAACCCTGAAGGGTAACTTAACCCTTAAAACGTTGGATTTCAGGAGAAAATTGGAATCCACTGCTGGGCGCATTTTTGGCACTCCCGGGAAAGGCAGCCCTTCTGCGACGCCCACGAGCGAAGGAATGCGACGGTCTGCAAAATTCTGTCATGTTCTGGGTTGAGTCATCCTGAAAGTTTATCTTCCTGAGAGGTATACTGTCGATAGGGAAAATTTTTGGAAGTCTTTCCGTTCTCCATTATAGCCTATGGGATTCATTGGAATGGGTTAGGGTTAGGGTTAGTGTCCAGGACACACTTATGTTCGGGTGAAAATTGGGGTTTGGTTTAGGGTTGGGTAAGATGTATTTTTGATATCACACTGAATGGTATACTCTTGATGGGGAAAATTTTTGGATGTTTTTCCATTCTCCATTAAAACCTATGGGAATCATTACAGTGAAAGGCAGCCCACGGCTAGGGGGATGGAGTGTCTCCTGTGCAACGAAGGACCGAAGCAATAAAACGGTCTCCAATAATCCGGCGTTTTAAGGGTTAAGTAACCCTGAAGGGTAACTTAACCCTTAAAACGTTGGATTTCAGGAGAAAATTGGAATCCACTGCTGGGCGCATTTTTGGCACTCCCGGGAAAGGCAGCCCTTCTGCGACGCCCACGAGCGAAGGAATGCGACGGTCTGCAAAATTCTGTCATGTTCTGGGTTGAGTCATCCTGAAAGTTTATCTTCCTGAGAGGTATACTGTCGATAGGGAAAATTTTTGGAAGTCTTTCCGTTCTCCATTATAGCCTATGGGATTCATTGGAATGGGTTAGGGTTAGGGTTAGAGTCCAGGACACACTTATGTTCGGGTGAAAATTGGGGTTTGGTTTAGGGTTGGGTAAGATGTATTTTTGATATCACACTGAATGGTATACTCTTGATGGGGAAGATTTTTGGATGTTTTTCCATTCTCCATTAAAACCTATGGGAATCATTACAGTGAAAGGCAGCCCACGGCTAGGGGGATGGAGTGTCTCCTGTGCTCCGAAGGACCGAAGCAATAAAACGGTCTCCAATAATCCGGCGTTTTAAGGGTTAAGTAACCCTGAAGGGTAACTTAACCCTTAAAACGTTGGATTTCAGGAGAAAATTGGAATCCACTGCTGGGCGCATTTTTGGCACTCCCGGGAAAGGCAGCCCTTCTGCGACGCCCACGAGCGAAGGAATGCGACGGTCTGCAAAATTCTGTTATGTTCTGGGTTGAGTCATCCTGAAAGTTTATCTTCCTGAGAGGTATACTGTCGATAGGGAAAATTTTTGGAAGTCTTTCCGTTCTCCATTATAGCCTATGGGATTCATTGGAATGGGTTAGGGTTAGGGTTAGAGTCCAGGACACACTTATGTTCGGGTGAAAATTGGGGTTTGGTTTAGGGTTGGGTAAGATGTATTTTTGATATCACACTGAATGGTATACTCTTGATGGGGAAAATTTTTGGATGTTTTTCCATTCTCCATTAAAACCTATGGGAATCATTACAGTGAAAGGCAGCCCACGGCTAGGGGGATGGAGTGTCTCCTGTGCTCCGAAGGACCGAAGCAATAAAACGGTCTCCAATAATCCGGCGTTTTAAGGGTTAAGTAACCCTGAAGGGTAACTTAACCCTTAAAACGTTGGATTTCAGGAGAAAATTGGAATCCACTGCTGGGCGCATTTTTGGCACTCCCGGGAAAGGCAGCCCTTCTGCGATGCCCACGAGCGAAGGAATGCGACGGTCTGCAAAATTCTGTCATGTTCTGGGTTGTGTCATCCTGAAAGTTTATCTTCCTGAGAGGTATACTGTCGATAGGGAAAATTTTTGGAAGTCTTTCCGTTCTCCATTATAGCCTATGGGATTCATTGGAATGGGTTAGGGTTAGAGTTAGAGTCCAGGACACACTTATGTTCGGGTGAAAATTGGGGTTTGGTTTAGGGTTGGGTAAGATGTATTTTTGATATCACACTGAATGGTATACTCTTGATGGGGAAGATTTTTGGATGTTTTTCCATTCTCCATTAAAACCTATGGGAATCATTACAGTGAAAGGCAGCCCACGGCTAGGGGGATGGAGTGTCTCCTGTGCTCCGAAGGACCGAAGCAATAAAACGGTCTCCAATAATCCGGCGTTTTAAGGGTTAAGTAACCCTGAAGGGTAACTTAACCCTTAAAACGTTGGATTTCAGGAGAAAATTGGAATCCACTGCTGGGCGCATTTTTGGCACTCCCGGGAAAGGCAGCCCTTCTGCGACGCCCACGAGCGAAGGAATGCGACGGTCTGCAAAATTCTGTCATGTTCTGGGTTGAGTCATCCTGAAAGTTTATCTTCCTGAGAGGTATACTGTCGATAGGGAAAATTTTTGGAAGTCTTTCCGTTCTCCATTATAGCCTATGGGATTCATTGGAATGGGTTAGGGTTAGGGTTAGAGTCCAGGACACACTTATGTTCGGGTGAAAATTGGGGTTTGGTTTAGGGTTGGGTAAGATGTATTTTTGATATCACACTGAATGGTATACTCTTGATGGGGAAAATTTTTGGATGTTTTTCCATTCTCCATTAAAACCTATGGGAATCATTACAGTGAAAGGCAGCCCACGGCTAGGGGGATGGAGTGTCTCCTGCGCTCCGAAGGACCGAAGCAATAAAACGGTCTCCAATAATCCGGCGTTTTAAGGGTTAAGTAACCCTGAAGGGTAACTTAACCCTTAAAACGTTGGATTTCAGGAGAAAATTGGAATCCACTGCTGGGCGCATTTTTGGCACTCCCGGGAAAGGCAGCCCTTCTGCGACGCCCACGAGCGAAGGAATGCGACGGTCTGCAAAATTCTGTCATGTTCTGGGTTGAGTCATCCTGAAAGTTTATCTTCCTGAGAGGTATACTGTCGATAGGGAAAATTTTTGGAAGTCTTTCCGTTCTCCATTATAGCCTATGGGATTCATTGGAATGGGTTAGGGTTAGGGTTAGAGTCCAGGACACACTTATGTTCGGGTGAAAATTGGGGTTTGGTTTAGGGTTGGGTAAGATGTATTTTTGATATCACACTGAATGGTATACTCTTGATGGGGAAAATTTTTGGATGTTTTTCCATTCTCCATTAAAACCTATGGGAATCATTACAGTGAAAGGCAGCCCACGGCTAGGGGGATGGAGTGTCTCCTGTGCTCCGAAGGACCGAAGCAATAAAACGGTCTCCAATAATCCGGCGTTTTAAGGGTTAAGTAACCCTGAAGGGTAACTTAACCCTTAAAACGTTGGATTTCAGGAGAAAATTGGAATCCACTGCTGGGCGCATTTTTGGCACTCCCGGGAAAGGCAGCCCTTCTGCGACGCCCACGAGCGAAGGAATGCGACGGTCTGCAAAATTCTGTCATGTTCTGGGTTGAGTCATCCTGAAAGTTTATCTTCCTGAGAGGTATACTGTCGATAGGGAAAATTTCTGGAAGTCTTTCCGTTCTCCATTATAGCCTATGGGATTCATTGGAATGGGTTAGGGTTAGGGTTAGAGTCCAGGACACACTTATGTTCGGGTGAAAATTGGGGTTTGGTTTAGGGTTGGGTAAGATGTATTTTTGATATCACACTGAATGGTATACTCTTGATGGGGAAAATTTTTGGATGTTTTCCATTCTCCATTAAAACCTATGGGAATCATTACAGTGAAAGGCAGCCCACGGCTAGGGGGATGGAGTGTCTCCTGTGCTCCGAAGGACCGAAGCAATAAAACGGTCTCCAATAATCCGGCGTTTTAAGGGTTAAGTAACCCTGAAGGGTAACTTAACCCTTAAAACGTTGGATTTCAGGAGAAAATTGGAATCCACTGCTGGGCGCATTTTTGGCACTCCCGGGAAAGGCAGCCCTTCTGCGACGCCCACGAGCGAAGGAATGCGACGGTCTGCAAAATTCTGTCATGTTCTGGGTTGAGTCATCCTGAAAGTTTATCTTCCTGAGAGGTATACTGTCGATAGGGAAAATTTTTGGAAGTCTTTCCGTTCTCCATTATAGCCTATGGGATTCATTGGAATGGGTTAGGGTTAGAGTTAGAGTCCAGGACACACTTATGTTCGGGTGAAAATTGGGGTTTGGTTTAGGGTTGGGTAAGATGTATTTTTGATATCACACTGAATGGTATACTCTTGATGGGGAAGATTTTTGGATGTTTTTCCATTCTCCATTAAAACCTATGGGAATCATTACAGTGAAAGGCAGCCCACGGCTAGGGGGATGGAGTGTCTCCTGTGCTCCGAAGGACCGAAGCAATAAAACGGTCTCCAATAATCCGGCGTTTTAAGGGTTAAGTAACCCTGAAGGGTAACTTAACCCTTAAAACGTTGGATTTCAGGAGAAAATTGGAATCCACTGCTGGGCGCACTTTTGGCACTCCCGGGAAAGGCAGCCCTTCTGCGACGCCCACGAGCGAAGGAATGCGACGGTCTGCAAAATTCTGTCATGTTCTGGGTTGAGTCATCCTGAAAGTTTATCTTCCTGAGAGGTATACTGTCGATAGGGAAAATTTTTGGAAGTCTTTCCGTTCTCCATTATAGCCTATGGGATTCATTGGAATGGGTTAGGGTTAGGGTTAGAGTCCAGGACACACTTATGTTCGGGTGAAAATTGGGGTTTGGTTTAGGGTTGGGTAAGATGTATTTTTGATATCACACTGAATGGTATACTCTTGATGGGGAAAATTTTTGGATGTTTTTCCATTCTCCATTAAAACCTATGGGAATCATTACAGTGAAAGGCAGCCCACGGCTAGGGGGATGGAGTGTCTCCTGTGCTCCGAAGGACCGAAGCAATAAAACGGTCTCCAATAATCCGGCGTTTTAAGGGTTAAGTAACCCTGAAGGGTAACTTAACCCTTAAAACGTTGGATTTCAGGAGAAAATTGGAATCCACTGCTGGGCGCATTTTTGGCACTCCCGGGAAAGGCAGCCCTTCTGCGACGCCCACGAGCGAAGGAATGCGACGGTCTGCAAAATTCTGTCATGTTCTGGGTTGAGTCATCCTGAAAGTTTATCTTCCTGAGAGGTATACTGTCGATAGGGAAAATTTTTGGAAGTCTTTCCGTTCTCCATTATAGCCTATGGGATTCATTGGAATGGGTTAGGGTTAGGGTTAGTGTCCAGGACACACTTATGTTCGGGTGAAAATTGGGGTTTGGTTTAGGGTTGGGTAAGATGTATTTTTGATATCACACTGAATGGTATACTCTTGATGGGGAAGATTTTTGGATGTTTTTCCATTCTCCATTAAAACCTATGGGAATCATTACAGTGAAAGGCAGCCCACGGCTAGGGGGATGGAGTGTCTCCTGTGCTCCGAAGGACCGAAGCAATAAAACGGTCTCCAATAATCCGGCGTTTTAAGGGTTAAGTAACCCTGAAGGGTAACTTAACCCTTAAAACGTTGGATTTCAGGAGAAAATTGGAATCCACTGCTGGGCGCATTTTTGGCACTCCCGGGAAAGGCAGCCCTTCTGCGACGCCCACGAGCGAAGGAATGCGACGGTCTGCAAAATTCTGTCATGTTCTGGGTTGAGTCATCCTGAAAGTTTATCTTCCTGAGAGGTATACTGTCGATAGGGAAAATTTTTGGAAGTCTTTCCGTTCTCCATTATAGCCTATGGGATTCATTGGAATGGGTTAGGGTTAGAGTTAGAGTCCAGGACACACTTATGTTCGGGTGAAAATTGGGGTTTGGTTTAGGGTTGGGTAAGATGTATTTTTGATATCACACTGAATGGTATACTCTTGATGGGGAAGATTTTTGGATGTTTTTCCATTCTCCATTAAAACCTATGGGAATCATTACAGTGAAAGGCAGCCCACGGCTAGGGGGATGGAGTGTCTCCTGTGCTCCGAAGGACCGAAGCAATAAAACGGTCTCCAATAATCCGGCGTTTTAAGGGTTAAGTAACCCTGAAGGGTAACTTAACCCTTAAAACGTTGGATTTCAGGAGAAAATTGGAATCCACTGCTGGGCGCATTTTTGGCACTCCCGGGAAAGGCAGCCCTTCTGCGACGCCCACGAGCGAAGGAATGCGACGGTCTGCAAAATTCTGTCATGTTCTGGGTTGAGTCATCCTGAAAGTTTATCTTCCTGAGAGGTATACTGTCGATAGGGAAAATTTTTGGAAGTCTTTCCGTTCTCCATTATAGCCTATGGGATTCATTGGAATGGGTTAGGGTTAGGGTTAGAGTCCAGGACACACTTATGTTCGGGTGAAAATTGGGGTTTGGTTTAGGGTTGGGTAAGATGTATTTTTGATATCACACTGAATGGTATACTCTTGATGGGGAAAATTTTTGGATGTTTTTCCATTCTCCATTAAAACCTATGGGAATCATTACAGTGAAAGGCAGCCCACGGCTAGGGGGATGGAGTGTCTCCTGTGCTCCGAAGGAGCGAAGCAATAAAACGGTCTCCAATAATCCGGCGTTTTAAGGGTTAAGTAACCCTGAAGGGTAACTTAACCCTTAAAACGTTGGATTTCAGGAGAAAATTGGAATCCACTGCTGGGCGCATTTTTGGCACTCCCGGGAAAGGCAGCCCTTCTGCGACGCCCACGAGCGAAGGAATGCGACGGTCTGCAAAATTCTGTCATGTTCTGGGTTGAGTCATCCTGAAAGTTTATCTTCCTGAGAGGTATACTGTCGATAGGGAAAATTTTTGGAAGTCTTTCCGTTCTCCATTATAGCCTATGGGATTCATTGGAATGGGTTAGGGTTAGAGTTAGAGTCCAGGACACACTTATGTTCGGGTGAAAATTGGGGTTTGGTTTAGGGTTGGGTAAGATGTATTTTTGATATCACACTGAATGGTATACTCTTGATGGGGAAAATTTTTGGATGTTTTTCCATTCTCCATTAAAACCTATGGGAATCATTACAGTGAAAGGCAGGCCACGGCTAGGGGGATGGAGTGTCTCCTGTGCTCCGAAGGACCGAAGCAATAAAACGGTCTCCAATAATCCGGCGTTTTAAGGGTTAAGTAACCCTGAAGGGTAACTTAACCCTTAAAACGTTGGATTTCAGGAGAAAATTGGAATCCACTGCTGGGCGCATTTTTGGCACTCCCGGGAAAGGCAGCCCTTCTGCGACGCCCACGAGCGAAGGAATGCGACGGTCTGCAAAATTCTGTCATGTTCTGGGTTGAGTCATCCTGAAAGTTTATCTTCCTGAGAGGTATACTGTCGATAGGGAAAATTTTTGGAAGTCTTTCCGTTCTCCATTATAGCCTATGGGATTCATTGGAATGGGTTAGGGTTAGGGTTAGAGTCCAGGACACACTTATGTTCGGGTGAAAATTGGGGTTTGGTTTAGGGTTGGGTAAGATGTATTTTTGATATCACACTGAATGGTATACTCTTGATGGGGAAAATTTTTGGATGTTTTTCCATTCTCCATTAAAACCTATGGGAATCATTACAGTGAAAGGCAGCCCACGGCTAGGGGGATGGAGTGTCTCCTGCGCTCCGAAGGACCGAAGCAATAAAACGGTCTCCAATAATCCGGCGTTTTAAGGGTTAAGTAACCCTGAAGGGTAACTTAACCCTTAAAACGTTGGATTTCAGGAGAAAATTGGAATCCACTGCTGGGCGCACTTTTGGCACTCCCGGGAAAGGCAGCCCTTCTGCGACGCCCACGAGCGAAGGAATGCGACGGTCTGCAAAATTCTGTCATGTTCTGGGTTGAGTCATCCTGAAAGTTTATCTTCCTGAGAGGTATACTGTCGATAGGGAAAATTTTTGGAAGTCTTTCCGTTCTCCATTATAGCCTATGGGATTCATTGGAATGGGTTAGGGTTAGGGTTAGAGTCCAGGACACACTTATGTTCGGGTGAAAATTGGGGTTTGGTTTAGGGTTGGGTAAGATGTATTTTTGATATCACACTGAATGGTATACTCTTGATGGGGAAAATTTTTGGATGTTTTTCCATTCTCCATTAAAACCTATGGGAATCATTACAGTGAAAGGCAGCCCACGGCTAGGGGGATGGAGTGTCTCCTGTGCTCCGAAGGAGCGAAGCAATAAAACGGTCTCCAATAATCCGGCGTTTTAAGGGTTAAGTAACCCTGAAGGGTAACTTAACCCTTAAAACGTTGGATTTCAGGAGAAAATTGGAATCCACTGCTGGGCGCATTTTTGGCACTCCCGGGAAAGGCAGCCCTTCTGCGACGCCCACGAGCGAAGGAATGCGACGGTCTGCAAAATTCTGTCATGTTCTGGGTTGAGTCATCCTGAAAGTTTATCTTCCTGAGAGGTATACTGTCGATAGGGAAAATTTTTGGAAGTCTTTCCGTTCTCCATTATAGCCTATGGGATTCATTGGAATGGGTTAGGGTTAGAGTTAGAGTCCAGGACACACTTATGTTCGGGTGAAAATTGGGGTTTGGTTTAGGGTTGGGTAAGATGTATTTTTGATATCACACTGAATGGTATACTCTTGATGGGGAAAATTTTTGGATGTTTTTCCATTCTCCATTAAAACCTATGGGAATCATTACAGTGAAAGGCAGCCCACGGCTAGGGGGATGGAGTGTCTCCTGTGCTCCGAAGGACCGAAGCAATAAAACGGTCTCCAATAATCCGGCGTTTTAAGGGTTAAGTAACCCTGAAGGGTAACTTAACCCTTAAAACGTTGGATTTCAGGAGAAAATTGGAATCCACTGCTGGGCGCATTTTTGGCACTCCCGGGAAAGGCAGCCCTTCTGCGACGCCCACGAGCGAAGGAATGCGACGGTCTGCAAAATTCTGTCATGTTCTGGGTTGAGTCATCCTGAAAGTTTATCTTCCTGAGAGGTATACTGTCGATAGGGAAAATTTTTGGAAGTCTTTCCGTTCTCCATTATAGCCTATGGGATTCATTGCAATGGGTTAGGGTTAGAGTCCAGGACACACTTATGTTCGGGTGAAAATTGGGGTTTGGTTTAGGGTTGGGTAAGATGTATTTTTGATATCACACTGAATGGTATACTCTTGATGGGGAAAATTTTTGGATGTTTTTCCATTCTCCATTAAAACCTATGGGAATCATTACAGTGAAAGGCAGCCCACGGCTAGGGGGATGGAGTGTCTCCTGTGCTCCGAAGGACCGAAGCAATAAAACGGTCTCCAATAATCCGGCGTTTTAAGGGTTAAGTAACCCTGAAGGGTAACTTAACCCTTAAAACGTTGGATTTCAGGAGAAAATTGGAATCCACTGCTGGGCGCATTTTTGGCACTCCCGGGAAAGGCAGCCCTTCTGCGACGCCCACGAGCGAAGGAATGCGACGGTCTGCAAAATTCTGTCATGTTCTGGGTTGAGTCATCCTGAAAGTTTATCTTCCTGAGAGGTATACTGTCGATAGGGAAAATTTTTGGAAGTCTTTCCGTTCTCCATTATAGCCTATGGGATTCATTGCAATGGGTTAGGGTTAGAGTCCAGGACACACTTATGTTCGGGTGAAAATTGGGGTTTGGTTTAGGGTTGGGTAAGATGTATTTTTGATATCACACTGAATGGTATACTCTTGATGGGGAAAATTTTTGGATGTTTTTCCATTCTCCATTAAAACCTATGGGAATCATTACAGTGAAAGGCAGCCCACGGCTAGGGGGATGGAGTGTCTCCTGTGCTCCGAAGGACCGAAGCAATAAAACGGTCTCCAATAATCCGGCGTTTTAAGGGTTAAGTAACCCTGAAGGGTAACTTAACCCTTAAAACGTTGGATTTCAGGAGAAAATTGGAATCCACTGCTGGGCGCATTTTTGGCACTCCCGGGAAAGGCAGCCCTTCTGCGACGCCCACGAGCGAAGGAATGCGACGGTCTGCAAAATTCTGTCATGTTCTGGGTTGAGTCATCCTGAAAGTTTATCTTCCTGAGAGGTATACTGTCGATAGGGAAAATTTTTGGAAGTCTTTCCGTTCTCCATTATAGCCTATGGGATTCATTGGAATGGGTTAGGGTTAGGGTTAGAGTCCAGGACACACTTATGTTCGGGTGAAAATTGGGGTTTGGTTTAGGGTTGGGTAAGATGTATTTTTGATATCACACTGAATGGTATACTCTTGATGGGGAAGATTTTTGGATGTTTTTCCATTCTCCATTAAAACCTATGGGAATCATTACAGTGAAAGGCAGCCCACGGCTAGGGGGATGGAGTGTCTCCTGCGCTCCGAAGGACCGAAGCAATAAAACGGTCTCCAATAATCCGGCGTTTTAAGGGTTAAGTAACCCTGAAGGGTAACTTAACCCTTAAAACGTTGGATTTCAGGAGAAAATTGGAATCCACTGCTGGGCGCATTTTTGGCACTCCCGGGAAAGGCAGCCCTTCTGCGACGCCCACGAGCGAAGGAATGCGACGGTCTGCAAAATTCTGTCATGTTCTGGGTTGAGTCATCCTGAAAGTTTATCTTCCTGAGAGGTATACTGTCGATAGGGAAAATTTTTGGAAGTCTTTCCGTTCTCCATTATAGCCTATGGGATTCATTGGAATGGGTTAGGGTTAGGGTTAGAGTCCAGGACACACTTATGTTCGGGTGAAAATTGGGGTTTGGTTTAGGGTTGGGTAAGATGTATTTTTGATATCACACTGAATGGTATACTCTTGATGGGGAAAATTTTTGGATGTTTTTCCATTCTCCATTAAAACCTATGGGAATCATTACAGTGAAAGGCAGCCCACGGCTAGGGGGATGGAGTGTCTCCTGTGCTCCGAAGGAGCGAAGCAATAAAACGGTCTCCAATAATCCGGCGTTTTAAGGATTAAAACGTTGGATTTCAGGAGAAAATTGGAATCCACTGCTGGGCGCATTTTTGGCACTCCCGGGAAAGGCAGCCCTTCTGCGACGCCCACGAGCGAAGGAATGCGACGGTCTGCAAAATTCTGTCATGTTCTGGGTTGAGTCATCCTGAAAGTTTATCTTCCTGAGAGGTATACTGTCGATAGGGAAAATTTTTGGAAGTCTTTCCGTTCTCCATTATAGCCTATGGGATTCATTGGAATGGGTTAGGGTTAGGGTTAGTGTCCAGGACACACTTATGTTCGGGTGAAAATTGGGGTTTGGTTTAGGGTTGGGTAAGATGTATTTTTGATATCACACTGAATGGTATACTCTTGATGGGGAAGATTTTTGGATGTTTTTCCATTCTCCATTAAAACCTATGGGAATCATTACAGTGAAAGGCAGCCCACGGCTAGGGGGATGGAGTGTCTCCTGTGCTCCGAAGGACCGAAGCAATAAAACGGTCTCCAATAATCCGGCGTTTTAAGGGTTAAGTAACCCTGAAGGGTAACTTAACCCTTAAAACGTTGGATTTCAGGAGAAAATTGGAATCCACTGCTGGGCGCATTTTTGGCACTCCCGGGAAAGGCAGCCCTTCTGCGACGCCCACGAGCGAAGGAATGCGACGGTCTGCAAAATTCTGTCATGTTCTGGGTTGAGTCATCCTGAAAGTTTATCTTCCTGAGAGGTATACTGTCGATAGGGAAAATTTTTGGAAGTCTTTCCGTTCTCCATTATAGCCTATGGGATTCATTGGAATGGGTTAGGGTTAGGGTTAGTGTCCAGGACACACTTATGTTCGGGTGAAAATTGGGGTTTGGTTTAGGGTTGGGTAAGATGTATTTTTGATATCACACTGAATGGTATACTCTTGATGGGGAAGATTTTTGGATGTTTTTCCATTCTCCATTAAAACCTATGGGAATCATTACAGTGAAAGGCAGCCCACGGCTAGGGGGATGGAGTGTCTCCTGTGCTCCGAAGGACCGAAGCAATAAAACGGTCTCCAATAATCCGGCGTTTTAAGGGTTAAGTAACCCTGAAGGGTAACTTAACCCTTAAAACGTTGGATTTCAGGAGAAAATTGGAATCCACTGCTGGGCGCATTTTTGGCACTCCCGGGAAAGGCAGCCCTTCTGCGACGCCCACGAGCGAAGGAATGCGACGGTCTGCAAAATTCTGTCATGTTCTGGGTTGAGTCATCCTGAAAGTTTATCTTCCTGAGAGGTATACTGTCGATAGGGAAAATTTTTGGAAGTCTTTCCGTTCTCCATTATAGCCTATGGGATTCATTGGAATGGGTTAGGGTTAGGGTTAGAGTCCAGGACACACTTATGTTCGGGTGAAAATTGGGGTTTGGTTTAGGGTTGGGTAAGATGTATTTTTGATATCACACTGAATGGTATACTCTTGATGGGGAAAATTTTTGGATGTTTTTCCATTCTCCATTAAAACCTATGGGAATCATTACAGTGAAAGGCAGCCCACGGCTAGGGGGATGGAGTGTCTCCTGTGCTCCGAAGGACCGAAGCAATAAAACGGTCTCCAATAATCCGGCGTTTTAAGGGTTAAGTAACCCTGAAGGGTAACTTAACCCTTAAAACGTTGGATTTCAGGAGAAAATTGGAATCCACTGCTGGGCGCATTTTTGGCACTCCCGGGAAAGGCAGC
Organism: Heteronotia binoei; assembly: GCF_032191835.1. Lineage (NCBI taxonomy): Eukaryota > Metazoa > Chordata > Lepidosauria > Squamata > Gekkonidae > Heteronotia > Heteronotia binoei. The sequence goes on from NW_026799996.1 coordinate 63,248, forward strand.
CCTTCTGCGACGCCCACGAGCGAAGGAATGCGACGGTCTGCAAAATTCTGTCATGTTCTGGGTTGAGTCATCCTGAAAGTTTATCTTCCTGAGAGGTATACTGTCGATAGGGAAAATTTTTGGAAGTCTTTCCGTTCTCCATTATAGCCTATGGGATTCATTGGAATGGGTTAGGGTTAGGGTTAGTGTCCAGGACACACTTATGTTCGGGTGAAAATTGGGGTTTGGTTTAGGGTTGGGTAAGATGTATTTTTGATATCACACTGAATGGTATACTCTTGATGGGGAAGATTTTTGGATGTTTTTCCATTCTCCATTAAAACCTATGGGAATCATTACAGTGAAAGGCAGCCCACGGCTAGGGGGATGGAGTGTCTCCTGTGCTCCGAAGGACCGAAGCAATAAAACGGTCTCCAATAATCCGGCGTTTTAAGGGTTAAGTAACCCTGAAGGGTAACTTAACCCTTAAAACGTTGGATTTCAGGAGAAAATTGGAATCCACTGCTGGGCGCATTTTTGGCACTCCCGGGAAAGGCAGCCCTTCTGCGACGCCCACGAGCGAAGGAATGCGACGGTCTGCAAAATTCTGTCATGTTCTGGGTTGAGTCATCCTGAAAGTTTATCTTCCTGAGAGGTATACTGTCGATAGGGAAAATTTTTGGAAGTCTTTCCGTTCTCCATTATAGCCTATGGGATTCATTGGAATGGGTTAGAGTTAGGGTTAGTGTCCAGGACACACTTATGTTCGGGTGAAAATTGGGGTTTGGTTTAGGGTTGGGTAAGATGTATTTTTGATATCACACTGAATGGTATACTCTTGATGGGGAAGATTTTTGGATGTTTTTCCATTCTCCATTAAAACCTATGGGAATCATTACAGTGAAAGGCAGCCCACGGCTAGGGGGATGGAGTGTCTCCTGTGCTCCGAAGGACCGAAGCAATAAAACGGTCTCCAATAATCCGGCGTTTTAAGGGTTAAGTAACCCTGAAGGGTAACTTAACCCTTAAAACGTTGGATTTCAGGAGAAAATTGGAATCCACTGCTGGGCGCATTTTTGGCACTCCCGGGAAAGGCAGCCCTTCTGCGACGCCCACGAGCGAAGGAATGCGACGGTCTGCAAAATTCTGTCATGTTCTGGGTTGAGTCATCCTGAAAGTTTATCTTCCTGAGAGGTATACTGTCGATAGGGAAAATTTTTGGAAGTCTTTCCGTTCTCCATTATAGCCTATGGGATTCATTGGAATGGGTTAGGGTTAGGGTTAGTGTCCAGGACACACTTATGTTCGGGTGAAAATTGGGGTTTGGTTTAGGGTTGGGTAAGATGTATTTTTGATATCACACTGAATGGTATACTCTTGATGGGGAAGATTTTTGGATGTTTTTCCATTCTCCATTAAAACCTATGGGAATCATTACAGTGAAAGGCAGCCCACGGCTAGGGGGATGGAGTGTCTCCTGTGCTCCGAAGGACCGAAGCAATAAAACGGTCTCCAATAATCCGGCGTTTTAAGGGTTAAGTAACCCTGAAGGGTAACTTAACCCTTAAAACGTTGGATTTCAGGAGAAAATTGGAATCCACTGCTGGGCGCATTTTTGGCACTCCCGGGAAAGGCAGCCCTTCTGCGACGCCCACGAGCGAAGGAATGCGACGGTCTGCAAAATTCTGTCATGTTCTGGGTTGAGTCATCCTGAAAGTTTATCTTCCTGAGAGGTATACTGTCGATAGGGAAAATTTTTGGAAGTCTTTCCGTTCTCCATTATAGCCTATGGGATTCATTGGAATGGGTTAGGGTTAGAGTTAGAGTCCAGGACACACTTATGTTCGGGTGAAAATTGGGGTTTGGTTTAGGGTTGGGTAAGATGTATTTTTGATATCACACTGAATGGTATACTCTTGATGGGGAAGATTTTTGGATGTTTTTCCATTCTCCATTAAAACCTATGGGAATCATTACAGTGAAAGGCAGCCCACGGCTAGGGGGATGGAGTGTCTCCTGTGCTCCGAAGGACCGAAGCAATAAAACGGTCTCCAATAATCCGGCGTTTTAAGGGTTAAGTAACCCTGAAGGGTAACTTAACCCTTAAAACGTTGGATTTCAGGAGAAAATTGGAATCCACTGCTGGGCGCATTTTTGGCACTCCCGGGAAAGGCAGCCCTTCTGCGACGCCCACGAGCGAAGGAATGCGACGGTCTGCAAAATTCTGTCATGTTCTGGGTTGAGTCATCCTGAAAGTTTATCTTCCTGAGAGGTATACTGTCGATAGGGAAAATTTTTGGAAGTCTTTCCGTTCTCCATTATAGCCTATGGGATTCATTGCAATGGGTTAGGGTTAGAGTCCAGGACACACTTATGTTCGGGTGAAAATTGGGGTTTGGTTTAGGGTTGGGTAAGATGTATTTTTGATATCACACTGAATGGTATACTCTTGATGGGGAAGATTTTTGGATGTTTTTCCATTCTCCATTAAAACCTATGGGAATCATTACAGTGAAAGGCAGCCCACGGCTAGGGGGATGGAGTGTCTCCTGCGCTCCGAAGGAGCGAAGCAATAAAACGGTCTCCAATAATCCGGCGTTTTAAGGGTTAAGTAACCCTGAAGGGTAACTTAACCCTTAAAACGTTGGATTTCAGGAGAAAATTGGAATCCACTGCTGGGCGCATTTTTGGCACTCCCGGGAAAGGCAGCCCTTCTGCGACGCCCACGAGCGAAGGAATGCGACGGTCTGCAAAATTCTGTCATGTTCTGGGTTGAGTCATCCTGAAAGTTTATCTTCCTGAGAGGTATACTGTCGATAGGGAAAATTTTTGGAAGTCTTTCCGTTCTCCATTATAGCCTATGGGATTCATTGGAATGGGTTAGGGTTAGGGTTAGAGTCCAGGACACACTTATGTTCGGGTGAAAATTGGGGTTTGGTTTAGGGTTGGGTAAGATGTATTTTTGATATCACACTGAATGGTATACTCTTGATGGGGAAAATTTTTGGATGTTTTTCCATTCTCCATTAAAACCTATGGGAATCATTACAGTGAAAGGCAGCCCACGGCTAGGGGGATGGAGTGTCTCCTGTGCTCCGAAGGAGCGAAGCAATAAAACGGTCTCCAATAATCCGGCGTTTTAAGGATTAAAACGTTGGATTTCAGGAGAAAATTGGAATCCACTGCTGGGCGCATTTTTGGCACTCCCGGGAAAGGCAGCCCTTCTGCGACGCCCACGAGCGAAGGAATGCGACGGTCTGCAAAATTCTGTCATGTTCTGGGTTGAGTCATCCTGAAAGTTTATCTTCCTGAGAGGTATACTGTCGATAGGGAAAATTTTTGGAAGTCTTTCCGTTCTCCATTATAGCCTATGGGATTCATTGGAATGGGTTAGGGTTAGGGTTAGAGTCCAGGACACACTTATGTTCGGGTGAAAATTGGGGTTTGGTTTAGGGTTGGGTAAGATGTATTTTTGATATCACACTGAATGGTATACTCTTGATGGGGAAAATTTTTGGATGTTTTTCCATTCTCCATTAAAACCTATGGGAATCATTACAGTGAAAGGCAGCCCACGGCTAGGGGGATGGAGTGTCTCCTGTGCTCCGAAGGACCGAAGCAATAAAACGGTCTCCAATAATCCGGCGTTTTAAGGGTTAAGTAACCCTGAAGGGTAATTTAACCCTTAAAACGTTGGATTTCAGGAGAAAATTGGAATCCACTGCTGGGCGCATTTCTGGCACTCCTGGGAAAGGCAGCCCTTCTGCGACGCCCACGAGCGAAGGAATGCGACGGTCTGCAAAATTCTGTCATGTTCTGGGTTGAGTCATCCTGAAAGTTTATCTTCCTGAGAGGTATACTGTCGATAGGGAAAATTTTTGGAAGTCTTTCCGTTCTCCATTATAGCCCTATGGGATTCATTGGAATGGGTTAGGGTTAGGGTTAGAGTCCAGGACACACTTATGTTCGGGTGAAAATTGGGGTTTGGTTTAGGGTTGGGTAAGATGTATTTTTGATATCACACTGAATGGTATACTCTTGATGGGGAAGATTTTTGGATGTTTTTCCATTTCTCCATTAAAACCTATGGGAATCATTACAGTGAAAGGCAGCCCACGGCTAGGGGGATGGAGTGTCTCCTGTGCTCCGAAGGACCGAAGCAATAAAACGGTCTCCAATAATCCGGCGTTTTAAGGTTAAGTAACCCTGAAGGGTAACTTAACCCTTAAAACGTTGGATTTCAGGAGAAAATTGGAATCCACTTGCTGGGGCGCATTTTATGGCACTCCCGGGAAAGGCAGCCCTTCTGCGACGCCCACGAGCGAAGGAATGCGACGGTCTGCAAAATTCTGTCATGTTCTGGGTTGAGTCATCCTGAAAGTTTATCTTCCTGAGAGGTATACTGTCGATAGGAGAATTTTTGAAGTCTTTCCGTTCTCCATTATAGCCTATGGGATTCATTGCAATGGGTTAGGGTTAGAGTCCAGGACACACTTATGTTCGGGTGAAAATTGGGGTTTGGTTTAGGGTTGGTAAGATGTATTTTTTGATATCACACTGAATGGTATACTCTTGATGGGGAAGATTTTTGATGTTTTTCCATTCTCCATTAAAACCTATGGGAATCATTACAGTGAAAGGCAGCCCACGGCTAGGGGATGGAGTGTCTCCTGCGCTCCGAAGGAGCGAAGCAATAAAACGGTCTCCAATAATCCGGCGTTTTAAAGGGTTAAGTAACCCTGAAGGGTAACTTAACCCTTAAAACGTTGGATTTCAGGAGAAAATTGGAATCCACTGCTGGGCGCATTTTTGGCACTCCCGGAAAGGCAGCCCTTCTGCGACGCCCACGAGCGAAGGAATGCGACGGTCTGCAAAATTCTGTCATGTTCTGGGTTGAGTCATCCTGAAAGTTTATCTTCCTGAGAGGTATACTGTCGATAGGGAAAATTTTGGAAGTCTTTCCGTTTCTCCATTACTAGCCTATGGGATTCATTGAATGGGTTAGGGGTTAGGGTTAGAGTCCAGGACACACTTATGTTCGGGTGAAAATTGGGGTTTGGTTTAGGGTTGGGTAAGATGTATTTTTGATATCACACTGAATGGTATACTCTTGATGGGGAAAATTTTTGGATGTTTTTCCATTCTCCATTAAAACCTAGTGGGAATCATTACAGGTGAAAGGCAGCCCACGGCTAGGGGGATGGAGTGTCTCCTGTGCTCCGAAGGAGCGAAGCAATAAAAACGGTCTCCAATAAATCCGGCGTTTTAAGGATTAAAACGTTTGGATTTCAGGAGAAAATTGGAATCCACTGCTGGGCGCATTTTTGGCACTCCCGGGAAAGGCAGCCCTTCTGGACGCCCACGAGCGAAGGGAATGCGACGGTCTGCAAAATTCTGTCATGTTCTGGGTTGAGTCATCCTGAAAGTTTATCTTCCTTGAGAGGTATACTGTCGATAGGGAAAATTTTTGGAAGTCTTTCCGTTCTCCATTATAGCCTATGGGATTCATTGGAATGGGTTAGGGTTAGGGTTAGAGTCCAGGACACACTATGTTCGGGTGAAAATTGGGGTTTGGTTTAGGGTTGGGGTAAGATGTATTTTTGATATCACACTGAATGGTATACTCTTGATGGGGAAAATTTTTGGATGTTTTTTCCATTCTCCATTAAAACCTATGGGAATCATTACAGTGAAAGGCAGCCCTCGGCTAGGGGGATGGAGTGTCTCCTGTGCTCCGAAGGACCGAAGCAAAAAAACGGTCTCCAATAATCCGGCGTTTTAAGGGTTAAGTAACCCTGAAGGGTAATTTAACCCTTAAAACGTTGGATTTCAGGAGAAAATTGGAATCCACTGCTGGGGCGCATTTCTGGCACTCCTGGGAAAGGCATGCCCTTCTGCGACGCCCACGAGCGAAGGAATGCGACGGTCTGCAAAATTCTGTCATGTTCTTGGGTTGAGTCATCCTGAAAGTTTATCTTCCTGAGAGGTATACTGTCGATAGGAAAATTTTTGGAAGTCTTTCCGTTCTCCATTATAGCCTATGGGATTCATTG